>NW_011948418.1:938671-987818 GCF_000503995.2 Ceratosolen solmsi marchali
AGCAAGGCAAGAAAGAGCCTTGCCAGCAGCCGGTCGGTGGCTCGGCTAACGTCAGGCGCGACAGTCTCGGCAGGTCCATGAGCTGTTTGAAAAAGGACACAGTGGCAACGTACAATGCACCCCTACGACGAGATTACGTGGCAAAATCAATGTCGAGTATCGAGAAGCCGGGAACAACATCGCCGTTATTGACGAGCACAGCGAAAATTAAGGAGAAGCTATCGTCGGCCTCCGGAGACTTGGCTGTTAGCAAGACAACCGTAACCAAGGGGGTCGGTTTCAAGGACGAGCCAAATATTGGCTTGCACAGTGGCAGAAAATTTTCCGTCGATTCATTGGAGAATTTGCATAAGAGGCACTCGTGGGATGCGACGAGGAGGGGATCCTCGGGTTCGTCGGGCGGATGGGACGACGCCATTTGGGAAGAAAATGATTATGAGACGAATGTCGACGAGGTGATTAATTTTTAGAACCTTTTTATTTTCTACAGCCTGTATTTTTAATTGACGTGACTAAATACTACGAAGTCGTGACTCGAAGCTGCTCTAAATTAACCCGGACCCCTCTTCCTGGCTCACATCCGCGCGATCGCATATACGCAAAACATTGAGAACTTCATTTACACGTGTCTAGGGCATTTTTTTATTTTCATTTCTTTATTTTTTTATACTTAAATAGCATAGCACGAATTTCATACTTTTTCCGCGCATCATTTATTTCGAGAACGCTTTAATTTCGACGCATCATTATTAATATTATTATTATTATTATTATTATTATTATTATTATTATTATTATTATTATTATTATAGCTTCTTTCTATTCAATATGTAAAATAAATTGATCGTCTGTGTTTGAGTTATCGATATTGCAATATATGACGTAATAATGGTAATAATGACGATAAATGATATCTATGAAAATAAACTACTGCCAATTGGTTATTGTACTCGTCCGTTGGCTTGTCTTTAAAATAATTATAAACTTTTGTGGGAAAAAAAGTCGTTAAATGCTCCAAAATATGAAAGGCAGGTGAATGTGGAGGAACATTGTAATTCTGTGAGTCACAACATCGTTTGAGTAATTGACAAATGCCAAACAATTATCTATGATTTTCTAAATAAGTTTTACGACAAAATTGTTAGGTTTTTTTGCGTGTAGAAGGAGAATTATTTTCTCGCATGCACACAGAATAAGAGAATACGATTGTACTTTTTTGGAGGATTCAACCTGCAAAGTTGGTCGAACAATAAAACAAGACATTGTATTATTTTCAATGCCTTTGTCGAATGGAAATTAATGACGACACCTAAAAAATTCATAAGGTATACACATGGTCAGGGACGTAGAAGTCAAGTATTTTTCTTTTTCTTTCAAGGTGTGTTTCCCGACGCACTCGAGTATATGTAAAATACGTGTATCTGACGTACTTATCTCCTTCAACTCGCGTCATCGGTATGCCGTGCATGGCGAGAGGCCACGACACTTAGTCACTCCTCTCGTCCGTCTATCCCTTTCTCTTACTCCCTTCTCACCCTCTCGCGGCTCGCTCACACTCCCGCTCTTGTACTCTAAGGTTCCATTTCGTTTTTCGCATTCGCTTAGCTTGCAGACATAGCTTTCTTTAATCACATCTCAGCATTCCGATATATTATTGGTAATAATACTTTTAATGGAAATTTAGTGTTTTATTAATAAACTACTTTTATAAGATTATTAATATAGTTTTTCAGAATTTTGTACCAAGAGTAAAAGGTACTTTATTTTTATAATATTTTTTTACAAATAAACTAAAATGAATAAGTAATTCAGGCTAAATAAGAAGTTGAAAGTGTGATAAAGTATCGAGCATTTTTTACCATATAATATAATTGAGATAATTTATATTATATTTTTTAAAAGTATAATGATGATATTGATTGAAATTAACAGATGAATTTGAGTAGAAAATATTTAAAAAATGAAATTTACGATTACTCGATATATATATATATATATATATATATATATATATATATATACAAATATAACTAGATAAAATTAATTAAAATATATTTTTTATAGGTAGAATTTTCATTATGGGCGATTTATATGAAAATTTATTCACCTTCTAAAATATTACACGCATTTCACAATAAAAATATAATTAAAAGTATCCGGTAAAGTAAAATGTCATATTTAAGTAATCGCACGATATGGTTAGAAAGAGTAAATTGAATTTTTATTTGTAGACTTATATGACGCGTTAAATATTATAATATAACATATAGTCTATTGTGTTAAAAGAAATATTTCGTATATAATAAATTTACGATTTAATAGGCCGATATTTTAATCGATAATTTTTAAGAATTATATTTAGCATAAAAAATTTAAATTACAATTATTTCAAATTTTTAATGAAGCCTTGCTGGGTCGCATAACATTAAATATTAGTTTAGAAAAAAAATACTATAAGTATATAATTAATTGTATTACTAATTCACGTTGAGTTATTTATAAATTAAATAATTAGGGAGATTAACATTTGTAAATATTATTAAATTTTATTCGGCCGCATTGGACACAATGGTTTATCATTTGTTTCTCTTGGGTTAATTACCAAAACTATTTCAATGCCAGCAGTTCGTGCATGACGAAATCTTTCCTTTTTTTCTTTTACCTCCTCTCCCCTTACATTGTCCCATGGCAGTTTATTGTGTTACGGCAATTGATTGTCATAAAGGTGAAGCGAATCACCTCCCACGCATCAAGACATCATTAAAAATCTTCTTTTTTAAGAACCAGTTTCACATTAATACAATAATATATTTGTGTTTTGATAGTTTATAATTGGCGTTAAATAATGATAATTTTAGAATTTCATGTGTTGACTTCCCCATACAAATCATGGACGTAAATTGATTATCAACTAGCACATTTCTTAATTATAACTTCTGTTCAGAGTTTTATATTCCAAATAAAAGCTCGGACTGACAATGTATTTGCAATCATTAACTATTTAGACAAATAGGATTAAATTAATTTCTCCATTTATATAAAATGACAAACATGAGCACTATTTTCTCACGCAAAAAATTTAACGAATTTTAATAGCGATTTTAATTAATGGAAAGAAATAATAGAAAATATTTATTGAAAAAATCTTTATATTATGCAATGATGACTTAATTTTTTGAGAATTGAATTTTCGATTGGATTTCAACTATATAAACGTAGATTTATAATTGAATAAAGTTCATTTATATACTTAAACATGTATTATCGAATATTAATATTTAAATGTAAGTATAATAAGTGAATTGTAATATAGATATTTTAATTATATAAGGGCGCCTATTATAAAAGCTGAATATAAAACTTATTATTTCAATAATTAAGTTCTAAATACTTTAATAAATAACGTCTAATGTACAATTTAAATTTACAATCCCTCAATGTCTTCATACAAAGAAATATATAATATACTATAATTATAATATTTATATATATATATATTATTTGGATTTAATAAGGATTGAAGTAAGCCGTTGTATCAATATTAAACTATTTAATATTAAAGTCGATTGAAGCAGCTACATCGCATCACATGGAAATGTATGCTTTAAGCAGATGTAATTATCGAAAATAAGAATATGCAAATGATTATATTATTAAGTTAAAAAATGTACATATTTTATAATAATTTATTACCATATTAACTAGAATAACGCAGTATTTCTATTGAAAAATGTTAGTTTGTTTTTCTTCAATAAAGAAATTTTAATGTCGAAAATAAGCGAAGCATTGATTAGTAATTTAACTATAAGAATAATAATGAAAATATGCGCAAACAATGGTCTTAAGAACGTATTTTGATAAAATCATAATGATTTTTTTTAAGAAAACACCTCAAGAGTACGTACTTATGTTAATCGATATAACTCATTAAGAATAGGTACAGCATAAATAAGTTTTGTCATCACAGAATTTGTTTCCACGCGTCTCGTCCTCCCACCGCTATTTCCTGATTTACAATTATAGCGATCCTACGACGCTCACGCGTCGCTAAAACCATCGGCCCTGAGGATCGATCGATGATTTATAGGCTTTTATGTGCAGCTCTGGATCGCGTGTCATTTTCATCTCTTGTTACTTAGATTCCATCTATTTCCAATAGATAACCTTTCCTCTTTTTTTTTTATTTTTTTTTTATTACGCTGCTGGCTGGCACGACATCGGAAATATTCGTTTGTCCCACGCATTTCGCTAGATATGGTGAGTCGTCCATGATCCAAGGCGTACAAACGTACGACGATGTGGGTAAAAAATAAGCTAAATATCCGCTATGTTTATAGTGGATATGTTAGGAAAAGTACACGAGTCCTTGATGATGAGAAACACGATTTTAGATCGAATTATATCGATTTTGTTTGAAAACAATCAACTTTTAGAGATAAATATCAAAAGTTAAAATTGAAATATTTCCTTGGATTTCCAAAAATCTGTATCCTTCTTTTTTTTGGGCATTAAGGTATTGGTAATTTTACAAAGTTATCTATCTTTCAGAAACAGACTCCTCTAGATAATTTACTTTTTGAATATTCAACTAATATTCATATGTATGACATTTTTAAATATCCGCACGTGCGCCATGAATAAGAAAGTATAAAAGCTTTTCTTAAGTTATAAAGGAACAATAGAATCGAAGATTTGTTGTGACGCGGAGATAATGTTTACCATGAGATAACCAATCTGTGCTTCATTGTGACTCTCCTTTAGTAGGCAAATCTTCGAATTAAAACTATTTTCTTTTTTAGATTTCAAAATTTTAATCAGCTCTACACAATAATCATTATTTGGCGATACGTTATTTTGTTAATATATTGTCTAAAGGCAAAAGATCGAATAAAATCTTGTATTTTCACACTCTTTTCTTATTTCTAACGAAGATTGATGATGGATAGAAGATGCCATACTGATTGTCAAGAGATATATTTGTCTTTTTCTACTATCGCATCCAGAATCATAAAGCACGGATAAATAGAAGGAGCGAACGAACTGGCGTAGAATTGTTTTACAAATCGTTTTTTACATCCTACATTTTTATTATATTTGCTATTTGTAATAATGCTAAATATGCTATTAATATGCTATTTTTAATCTTATATTTTAGTCGTAAATAAATTTGAAAGTAATCGTATCGAATTAATAATTATCTCCGTGCATAAATTATAAAATTTTAAAAGCACCAAATGATATAATAAGAATTAAACTCTTTTTATTTTTTACATTCTTGAAATAATAACAATATTAGTATATAATTAGCACATAAGGGACTTTGCCTAAATACAAGGAAGAATAAAAAGTAAATGAAAAATTTATGTTGACGGAGAGATGTCAAATTAATTAATAGTATAATCTAAACATTAATTAATGGTGAAGATCTAACTAGACGTATGTTTGCCTAAACCACGAGAAAATTACAATATCATTATATTTATAAAATAATAATTATATTTTTGTTCTTTATTTAACATTTATCTTATTAATTACTATTGATATGTGTGTTATAATTATTTTCATATATTATATTAATACATAATTATATAGCATAAATTAATGAAACGTATATTTATAAATTATAAAATTTGACAATTATAGACAATGATAGATTTACTTCATCAAAAGAAATCTAATGGAAATATAGTATATAACAATACGAATAATAATTTCATATACAATTGTCATAGATTTCAACAATTTTACAATATTACTTTCGCTTTAAATTGTAATTTTCAATAATTCGAAGAGAAATTTTTTTATCATAACGAGAACACTTAACATAATTGTAATTAAATTAATTAGTAATTATAATTAATAATTAAAAATTAAAATATACTTTTTTATATTACTTGTTAAACATTCTATTCATTATTTCTTTTCATCTGTTATTTATATAATTTTCGATTACTCATTTATTGTAATCAATTTTTACTGTCTTGTAAAATTCTTTTTACCTCACGTACATCAATAACAATGATGATCGTCGACTTTTCAAATTTTCAATACAATTAAATTAATAATTAATTTGTTTTCTTAATCATGTGTTAATTATAAACTTTTTAAAAACAATGCCTTATAACGTTATATAGTACATTAATTACGCTATAGTTTTACTTTCATAATTAGTCATTGAGCTAGACTTTCATTCCTTATAAATCCGTAATAGAATTTTATTTTTAGAATTATATAAATTATCTATTACCTTATATTTTGTTCTATAAAATTATGTAAAGAAAAGATCATTAATACTTAGATCGAAAGTATAAATAAAATTTTGCGGTTACATTTAAATGTTCTGTTGAAAAAGTCAGCCTTATGCAAACATTTATGTTTATTTTTTAATCAACAATGAGAGTATTCGGCGACGTTGCATAAATTTACGTCTATTATTATTTTCTAATACGTATGAAACGTTTCGTTGTTACTTTATGGAGATCAAAAAAAAATATTTTTAATTAAAAAATTACACCTTCTATTTATAATTTTAATTCTATGTAAATTTCTAAAGAATTCTAGAATTGAAATTTTAGTTTTTATTTACAAGTTATTTAAATAAATTTATTAGAGCATTAAATAAATTTACGAAGAAAAAAGTATTTCATTATATTCAATATATAATGATTCTAGTTTTTACAAGTTTTTGTTTTTGTTATTCATATTTTATTTGTCATCATTACTTTCGGAAACAATAGAAATTTAATTTATAAAATTATTTGATATATATATATAAACGTATTTGAGTTTTTTTTTTGTTTTTTTTTGTTTTTTTCATATAACCTGTTTTTCGAAGAAATTTATCACAACAAATAATACATTGGAAGTAATTGCTAATATTACTAAATACTTACTGATAGATTTTCAAAATAAAGAAATTTAAAAATTATTTGAATTTCAAAATTTGTTATCGTAGAACTTTTCAAATCAATTAGATAATGTGTTTTTTGCAGTAGAATTATACATAGTATAATTAATATATTTTAAATGATTAGTCAATTAAAGTTAATTTTTATAATTTATATTTGCTTATTAATTATGAGTAAATTATTATTAATTTATGTTAATGTTTTTTATAAGTGAATTATATAATGTTCTTTCTACGGTAAACTAGTGATTTATATCAATAATTACATAGTCATTTATATGAAAAAATCTTAGTTTCGAATGAATTAAGTTGCATTGTGTAATTGCGATCAGTAGTCTTCTCTATAATATTTATTATGATTATTAATTGTGTCTGTATTTGGCTCTTATGGAGATTGAAGTGTGGAGACGATATATTTTTTTTATATTAATTTTTGCAAATGCTCCGTCCAATCGACTTTCTTTTTTCATTTTGATCGATCGAATAAAGTTGAGAGATCGTCTCCTTAAGAATATTGATAATTATTCGTGTTTGTACATATGTTAGTGGATACATGCTCTTGCATTAATGAGATAGAAGAAGGAAACACTTTGTATCTTTAATTAACTCGTTTCGGCTCTTTTTTAGTTGATGTTTTCATTTAGTTTGTAATAACTAGTCTTTTTTTTTTTTTATTAATTTAGATGCTAGGAAACTCGTGCACATAATTATTTATGTAGAAATATCTGTATTTTAGAAATTATTAATATCATTCATTTATTACTTACTACACTAATCTTTCGATTAGTTTCTTAATAGTAAAATTTATATATTTTTTTTTTAATGTGATACGTTAATTGGTAACGGATGAAAAACACTTGCAATTTTATTTACTTTTAATTTTTTTTTAATCATATTACCTGAAGTGTAATTTAATAGTGGAAAATGTACATATTATAATATGAATCAATAATATCATTTAGAGTGATATTTATCATTAATAATTTTTTATAATTTATGATTACAATGTACATAAATGGGTAACTATAGATAATTAATTAACCCGGCAAACTTCAACGAACCCTTCAAGTAAAATATATTCTCTTTTTTTAATTTGTACATCAAACAATCTTTAGTAGACTTTCTATGCTCTTAAAACCATAATGGAAATAATATTACAAAAGAGGCGGAAACCTTTTTCCCCAAACAATTTTTTTCATTTGAAAATGTCTCCCACACGTTTATTTCGGACACCAACTCGCAACAGCATTGTTGTTGTTTCCTGCTAAATTCCGTCGTTTT
Source organism: Ceratosolen solmsi marchali (assembly GCF_000503995.2). NCBI lineage: Eukaryota > Metazoa > Arthropoda > Insecta > Hymenoptera > Agaonidae > Ceratosolen > Ceratosolen solmsi. Next base: position 946,860 of record NW_011948418.1, read on the forward strand.
CAATGTGCCGCACCACGAGACTTTTTCTCACTCGTTGCGACTGGAGTGTTACGCAAACGTATTTTCTCTACTTCGTTACTTATCACACCCGGCTAATTTCAAACTATATTTTGAAACAATTTATATAAGCATTTTTTAATGAAAAAAAATAAAATCAGCTTATAGTGTAACACGAGCAATTTTAACGTTGATTTTGTATTATTATTAAAAAAAAAAAAAAAAAAAATACATTTTGATCATAGTAAAGGAAACGATTACACCTCGACTACTCATGGTTAAACATAAAACCTTTGAGAATCATTTCCAAAAGCTACCGTTTCTTATTTTATATTTAATTATCAAATAAATAAAATATACGAGCCTTTGAAAACGCAGGCGCAGGCGCACGCGCACACATACACATACTTATAATAATCAAAATTAATAAAACTTAACTGCTACGCATTAAAAATATTATTTTTATCTTTATATTGCAATTTATTTATTATCTAAGAAAATAATGCTTATAATTAAAGAAATAATTTATAGAAATAACATGTAAAAAGTTGAATTATTAATATATTATGTATATATATATATATAAGTAGGGCTATGTGAGAAGCCTAAATTTTGAGTTATTAAATACCTTCTAATTAATCAATTTAATATTACTATAAAAATCCTATAATCGAATGTTTCTTCTCTTAATGTTGAAATCGTTTGGCTTTGGTGCGAATTTGAGAAGGAGGGAAGGTTTTAATTCGTTAGTATTGAAAATCATGTTAAATCGTCTGAAAGCTAGATTATAGCCTTTCAATTCTCGCTGTTTATGTCGAATGCAGAGATTTAGTCTTCATTCATAAGGCCGTTAGAACGCATCGATAGATGGTTGCAATTAGCACTAAATACATGTCAAAGTGAGAGAAAAAAAAAGAGAATAAATAATGACGAATCGCTAGCTAGTGTCGAACTAATGGAATTGGTCGATAAACTGATGGGAATAAAGGCACGGGAATAACCGTGCGCGGAGCAAGGTACGCGAGGCTTGTTCGGCCGGTCACCGCAAGACGATGTAGCGACGGGGAGGGGGCGTAAGAGAGGTACCATCGACGGCTATGTCGAAGAAAGGCCGATGGGTCATAATATCCCCCGCCGGGAGCCGTCGAGCAAGTCGCGTGCACACGCGCTCGCAGAAATGGAAAGTTGTCTTACGCCGTGGCTGCATAACCCGCTGTCGTCCGGGTCTCCCTGCGGCAGAGGCCATCCGATTGTCGGCGCAACGCGAGCTCCTTCCCGGACGGGTCAGTCGGCTCGGGCATCGAAACCGCCCCCGGTTATTCGCGGTTACGTGTTTGTGTGGATACCGGGTCGATTTGAGGTGAGAGGAAGATGCGTGACTTGCCGTACTTTGAGAAGAGGACGAGAATGGCCGTGGGCCCGATGAACGGAGCCAACAACCCGAATCCTGCAAGTGCGGTGGTTAATTCAATACGAGTCACGGTAATTATCTTACCTCGGGATCTTAACATTAATTCTCGATGGCCAAGTAGTGGGCGCGCCCATCTGCTTCACTTGCCACGAGAATTCCATGTGTTTAAGGGTTCCAAAGTTTAAGGGCCTTGTTATGTTGCGGAGGATTTATTGATCTTTCACTTACTCTCATGTTATTATATATTGAGGCTTAGGTTAGGTGACGCTAGTGCTTTCAGATTTGTTCAATTATTGCAGTTTGTTCTTTTCTTGGCTGTAACGCATGACTTAATTTAATATTATTGTTAGTATTTTATTTTGGTATACAACATACAGTTATATTAATATTTTGATTTACAATGCCGATTCGTTGACAGCTGTAAACGTAATCCTCGGATAAATGCTTAAAGGTGTACTTCGGTAATGCAGTAATTCTGTCCGAATATCAAGAATATCTGTCAAATTGTAAATTTCGTGTGGAGTAATGAAAATAAAATTTACGTTTGAGGAAAAAGTCTTTATAACACGTTGAAAAGGGGCAAGAATAAGAGATTATAGAAACATAGTACATTATTATTTGTTATTATTCCTATGTATTTATTCTGATAATTGTACACTATGGGCAATATCTTAACTAAAACTTTAACGAAATTTGGATAATTTACTAAAGTTTCGCTAAGACGTCATGTAGTTTCACCAAAGTTTCACCAAATGTATATTATTAATAAGGGATTTTCAATGAAAGTATATAATTTTTTCTGTACAAAACTATAAAATTCACTTTATTATACGTTTAAAAAGTCATTCAGTTTTTACATTTCCTTGTATATCTGTACATTACATGTATTTTTATCGTTGTTCCCATATACGGCGATTATTACTGTATAATGAAAAATAATTAATATATAAATGATTGTTTACAACGGTTATTCTCAATCTATTAAAAGTATTAAAATCGTATATAGACGTATACATTGCATATATTAATCATTAGCCATGTATTATATGAGTGGAAATAGAAAATTATAAATCACGGTATTAGCACTAATGGAACAACAACAATAATTACGTCAAAAAATTGTCGAAATATGTAGAATGTAATATTGCAATTAAAAACAAATACGCTTGAAAGGATGCGACAGTCTCAAGTCAAACCAGTTTGTCGAATTTCACTAGTAATAATAATAAGTCAGTTGCCGTAATTACTATCCCGCTCTTGTAAAGAAATGGCCGAAAATAACGTGCCATAATGCTTTAAAGTTTTGGAAATTAACGGTATTATTTACAGTTATGTTTCAATTATTCAGATAAGCTACTTTTCCGCGTAAATCGCGTAAAGCAATTCTCAAAGTAAAGAAATATACATATGAAGAACAAATTAATGTTAAATGACTATAAGATAATCGTAATTCGGTGAAAGCTGCTTTCGAATTCGTCAGCGATGTCTCGTACGATCTAATGAAAAACTGACTACCAATAGCACTTGGTAGCCTCCTCTTCGCTTTTCCTCTCCCTTCTCGGCTTTCCTCTTAATCTATATGGTCAAGTCAAACCACATGGTCACGACTTAACATTGCTTTGATCTATCCGTTGCTCGTCGTACTCGGAACATTCACGAGTCGCGAAGCTACAGTTCGCAGGATAAAACGGATGCCAATGACTAGCATTATAGTTTTAATCTTCGAAATAGTGAAACTATTAGATAACAAACAAATGGCCGACTGTGAAAGATTTTACTTTCATTTTTCTGTTTAACCAAAATTTCAAAGCTCTCATGCGAAAAATGGTATAAAAATAATTATTCATTGACGATTTAGTAGTTCTGTCCCATTCTGTCATTCATAAGATCCAATGTTTACTTCCCATATTACTTATATAATATTTGTTTAATGATATCGATCCCATCATTTCTTATATTTAAGACGATATTGCCTTTTTACTCAAAAACATTGATTAATTTTAATGTTAATCGATAAAATAGAAAATGCATGATCAACTGTATAATTAACATAACATTTCAGAAGAAAATATATTTAAAATTTTGTAGTGCTGTATCTAAAATAATATGCCAACTTTCTTTTATGACTACCAATCGAGGCTCTCGAAGAATGATGACATGCTTTCGACCTTCTAAGAATTCATCCGCCACATTTTTATAGAAATATAAACTATTGAGCTAGTAATATGGAAAGACACTTTTTATATTTTTAAAATATACTGTCATATACTAATAATCATCATTAACTGTCCAGAGAAATGTTTCTATTATTTTTATACCAAGTATATGTACAAGTTTGAATTATCATAAAAAAAATATTATAACACCATAAGTAACATTATGTTTTTTCGTAAAATTGTCGTCAAGGTGATCATTGGAAAATTTTTTTTAGAAATAAATACAAAATTATCTAACGTAAATAAGAATTTATTGATTTCATTTTTAAATAATTATTAATACAATAATCGAAATATATCTGAAACAATTACTGTAATTTACTTGTATTTATGAAAATTGTAATTTCTTTCAGGTAAGTTTCAAACAAAAATATCTGATGACATAGAGACACTTAACTATGCGTAAGTAGCAAATACAAACAACATAAATACTACAATTATAATTCTATTATTGGCATTATTAATTTAAATTTTCTCTCTCTCTCTCTCTCTCTCTCTCTCTCTCTCTCTCTTTCTCTCTTGTGTTTTGTACACAACTACTTATTTAGCAATTTAAAAATTTACTTAAATTCTATTATTTACGAAACTGTCACATAAGTTACTAATACTTTCAGAATTTCCTTAAAATTGAATATCAAATTAATTTAGTCTTTTAGATCGAAAATATATTCAAACGAATTAATTTTCCATATAGTCATTTAGAACGATACTCTCCGTTGGTGTATCGATTAACTCCGTAAAAAATTTATTTGAACAATTTAATTTGTTATATAAAAATACTTAAGTATTAAATACAAACAGTTATTTTATTGGATTCATTCTATGTAATCATCGAAAAAATTTTCATATTTTTAATGTAGATTTAGTTTTCAATTTATAATAATTAATGTCTTAAATAAAGTCAAATTCAATTACTTCAATATGTCACATTTTAATGTTTGTTGTTAAAAGTATAATAATCAAAATCCTCAATGTAAATCACTTATTTTATTAATAATTATATAAATTATCTTTATATTTAATTTTAAATTTATAATTGTAATAAATTAACTAGAAAGTTTATGAAATTAAATTGCTATTTATTTTTATATATATATAATCTATATTTTCAAAGGTTAGAATTTCTTATCAGTAAAATAAATAAAACAAATACCAATTAATTTGTACAAACTGTTTAAGGAATATTTATCATTATTTAAGAAAAAACATTAGATTCAATCGAGCAATTCAACGTGAAATTGTATATACAGGACACTATTATTGCAAAGGATTTTTTGCGTATTACGATGTGCAATCAATAGCATAAAATAAAATAAATTTATGAAAATTTTTTACGTTAAAAACTTTAATGAATTAGATTTATTTATTTATCGTATATGTTATAAAATCAATTTTTATACGACTTTTATATAAATTTCTATCTGCAGTAATACCATACTCCAATAATGTTAGATAATTTATAATTATATAATAATAATGATGCTCAAGAATTTACATTATAAAAATGCAATTGCAATTAAAATATAGTCATTATTAATAAAATAGAAAGTTTATGGATAAATTGTTAGTTTAGAGAGGCATTGACGAGAACACGAGAGAGCATACATAAATTCTCATATTCTAATGATATGATAAAATAAGAAGAATTTGATAAGTCAATTAATAATATATAAATGAAGCCAATGGTTCGACAAAACACATATTAAAGTCCATCTATCTTAACATTTGTTATATCGAATGAAAAATTTACGAGTTACCGTAAGGGGCAAGATCATGGGTGGGTCGATAATGTAGGAAATTGTAGGAAATTACCCAAGTAGGGATAACCAGAAATTGACGTGACCGATAATAGATTAGCTATTGTCTGTCGATATAAATTGGCAGGAATTGTTTATACCATAAATTTATCTGCTTTTTTTTTATTATTTTTTATCGACAGCAAAATGAAAGCAGTTTTGTGTAAGATTCATTAATTATTACGAATTTATCTATATTTGTTTTTACATTTATTGATATTATGACTTTAAAAAATTTGTCCATAAGCGTAATATTAATTTTTACATTGCGGTTAAACTGCTTGCGGCTAAATAATTTCTTGATAATAAGTTTCTTCTAATAATTGTAAAATTTGATTGGAAATACAATAAATATTCAATTTGTATGTAATAAATTTATGTTTAATATAACTATAAAACATAGAACTTTTCGTATTATGATCAAAAGAAATGCCTAGGAGATGAAATATTTATTAATGCAATTAGTTAGAACGAATTAAAAAAACTAAACAGGTAACTGAAAATTATATGAAGGATGACAAATACTATATAAATAAATAATGCCAAATTTTCTTAACATTCTTTCATTTAATTACAAGCTAATTCATTGCTTTTTCTCTATATATTTATGAAAAAATTAGCCTGTTATTGGTATTACAAAAATAAATCTTGTTGAATACCGAACATTAATACGAAATTGTTGCTCGATTCAAATTTATAAAGCATTTACGTAAAAACTATTAAACAAATTATCGTTATAAACAATATTATTGATAAAATTGTTGATAGAATTATTAATAAACTTGTAAATTTGAATTTTAAAATTTATACGTAATTAATGAATGTCGTAGGAGTACTTTTTATTTTGTTTTTGTACGTAATTATCTTAATTTGACAGGAATTATTCCTAATTGGTAATAGAGAAAAAAATTGTAAAATTAAATAGTTATTTGTTTATTAAAATTTTCGTCTGAGACATTAATTTTATTAATTGATTAAATTAATTTTTTATTATTTGTAATGATAAAAATGAATATGTATGCTATTTTAAACTGTTATCTAACTTGACAATACCAGCACAGAATAGTAAAAATATGAAATAGTAAAAATTAATGTTTTATCTTTTATTTATATTATTAAATTTACATTATTAAATTATTTATGTGGTAAAATATTACGTTTCATTACTACGCTTTGATCGTATTATTTATTATTTTTACGCTGCGCTCAAGTTAGATAGTGTAAACGCATGCATTATAACCATAATAAAATGTTTTTAAAATTTTATCGCTAATATATTACCGTCCAATAGATATATAAATAGAAATTATAAATTGTTTTGCTAAAAATTCAATTGGAGTCATTACAGGCACTACGAGGCATTATTTATCCTGTCATTTAATAATTATGAATATCGTCGCAGTTATGAATATAAATAACGTTTAATTTATAATTCATACTTTGAAATAAAATTGTTGGTAAACTGTTCCTTCTTAATATCCTACGTTAGCTTTAAATTATCTGTGCATTTTTTATTTTCAAAATATTCGCATACAATTTTTCGAGTCGCTAGAGCTTTAAAAATTATGAATTTATCCTATGCTCCGTTTTTATAATTTTGTAAGTAAGAAAATCACAGTTAAGTGATTCTAGTCATTAATATGAAAATTTTTTCTATTTTTCCTTCCGTATCATAATTTGCAAAATTTCAATTTCTTGTTAAAAACGGCGATAGTTACTGGACAGCAGCGAAGGCAATTTACAGTTAAATGAATTTCAATGTTGCATCTTGCTTCTTAATTGGCTCATTTTATCTTCTGCATTATATGGATGTATATGGATGAGTTATTACAAATCTTTTAGTAAATTAATGATTTTTAAAAATAGATATTTATAATTTAAAATTATTAAAGTGCAATATGTATGGAAATAATTCTTTTGTACGTTCGCTCAGAAAATATAATTATGACATTTATAAATATTCTTATTGTTAAGAAAAATATAAAAGGAAAAATTGCAATTAAAATTACTATGATTTAATGAAAATTAAATTTTGAATTTAAAGCTTTTCTAAAGTCCATGGATATATTTAATGTGCATATTCTATAAGTTAATTCATTGGTTATTATTTATCCAATGACGAAATTGATAGTAACAATATTTAAGAAATTCACAATGATATTTAACAAAACAATTAGAAGACATTGCACTTTGTCACATCGTACATGTTCGTCTAAATTACTATTTGTTATAAATTTATAAAAAAAAAATATCCAAGAATACTGTTCATATATAAATACTTATTATTTATATGAAATTTCTATTAATTATTGCACAATGTATTGTCATTTTAAAAATGCATTGTTCTAATGTTTTTATTTGTATGTAACTATAAAATGCGTGATCTTATGGATCTTATTTGAAAATTTTTATGTTACATAACTTTTGTTTATTTAGATTTATTTTCTTTTTCTTAACAAAATACGATTTTATGTATATATAAAAACATATGAATTCAGTGAAAAAATGTTGCAATATTAAAAATTTTATTATATTATTTTTATTTATTTATTGAAATAATGTAATAAATTAGCTGAATAAATAAAATTTTTTTATGAAAATATGAAATATTTATACCCTTTGTATTTAATTTAATATACGACATTAAAAGTAGTAATGCGTGGTTTTGAGGAAGAAAATTAATGTTATTTATAACAATGAACTTTTTGTTTATACAGAAATGAAATATGTGCAGCATTTTTATTATAATTGAAGTTTTTTAAAGTTTTATATTCTGCAAAATAAAATATTTATAAATTTATTTAATGATAAATACAACTATTTTTTCATAAAGAAAATTAGGATTTCTAGAAACGGAAACAAATGCATTTTAGATCCAAAGTGCGAACGTAGATTATTCATTCAGAATACCACAGATTCGCTTTCCATTATGTCGAATAGAGAAAACATTCGATTGGAAAAATCTTGCTAATCAAAAGGATACGAGTCCTTGGTCTGCGTAAGAGAGACTAAGAAATATCTAGAAAAAAATTTAAACTGCGGACGAAATCATAGCAATTGGCATCAATGTCGGTAACTGTACTTTCTCTAAAAGTTAATTTCATACTTTTTGCACATGTGTGCGTTTGCTTTTGGTAAATACTATGTTATATATATGCTATTATAGACAAATGCGATGATATTTAACGACAAGTATAATTTCATTTAAATGTAATATTTTATTATGTCAACATTTGAATTCTATTACTTGTAGAGGAAATAATGAAAGAAAGAATTACATTTTTTAGGTCAAAACTCGAACTCTTATAACTGTACAATGAATCTTTTATTGTCTCATTTTTAGGATTAAATGACCATAAAGAGATTTTAGGTACCTCTATATGGAGAAATTTGATGATTATTATCTGTATTACTTAAAAATGTTAAAATTACTAATTAATAATAACAGTAACAACAACAACAATAACAACAACAACAACAGAAATACGAAATTAAATATTTAGTATTTATCGAAGTTTCACATAATACGAGATTTTTGTTTTTTTTTTTTTTTTTTTAATAAAAGTCTTTGACTTACATTTAAAATATTCAATAATTTTTAGATTATGTGTCAGTATTATATATTTTTCTTTATTATATGTATTTAAATATTGACTGTATAATATTTCGATAATTTATCTATAAAAAATAGTTACTGTAAAGTACAGTAACTAAAGTAGTTACAGTAAAAAATAGTTTGTATAATTTCATAAAAATATGATGATTTATATGGATCCGTTTATCCTATCAATGACAAAGCAAAGAATAAATGCTTACAATTTATAAATAAATAAATTCATTAGTTTATTAAAGTGATGTAGGACAAAGATATTTATTATATTATTTGTACATGTAAAAACAGAATTTCATTATATACGAACATTGATTCATGAAATAAAATAATTGCTATTAATTTAATTTATTAATTTATTTTAAAAATTCAAAATATTTAATCTTGATTTAATCCGTACAAAATTCTCTACGTAAATTTCCTTATTATTTAAAATAATTTATTGTCTTATTTATCTAATTTTTATTAATAAATTTATATTATTTTCATTATTTTCAATTTATATAATATTGATTTTTATATTTTTGAAATTTATAGTAGCAAAGAAATTTCATATATATGCTGTTTAATAGAATAGTTTGATATTTATGTTCAATAAGCTTTATAAAATTTTACTTTTTTCTTTTCCTAATTGTTTTCATAATCAATACACTGATTCTAAAATTTAACATCTTTGGTATTACATAAAGTAAAGTGTTATTAATGAAATCGGTATATTATATAAGTTATAAAAATAATAATATTTTCCATATAATGTACAACTTTTATTTAACATTTAATTCTAAAATTTAATGCATATGTAATTTCATATGACGTATGTAAAATCTATTAAGATAAAGTATAATTGTTTTGAAAAATGAAAAAAAAAATATATATATATATATATATATATATATATATATATATAATTGATACCAATTTAAAATAAATAAATTGTATGTTCTCATTATTTCATAATAACAAAAATAAATGTTATATTATTCAAATTTATTATATTTTATTGATATTTTATGTCTATGGAGTTGTACAACTGTTATTTACGTAACACCAATTACTAGTACAAAATGTCTAATAATTCAGTTATTTAAGTAGTGAGCGGGAGGTTTAGTAAAATGTACTTTACTTTAGAATTATAATGTGAGACAATTTCAATAAATTTATTTGTAATTGATGTAATGTATTAATTTCAACATTATTTATGCTTTAAATGTGAATTTTTATACTTTAAGAGAAAAAATAAAATTATTTAAACACTAAAATTTCTTTTGGGAAAGCATTTAAAATAGCAATTTAAATATCACTTTAAGATATAATTTTTATTCTAATTATATTGTATTAGAATTTATAATAATTTATATTAATTATAATAATAATCATATTTGTCGAATTAACTACATATATAATCGCAAGATTTTATGAAAAACTTATATTTTTGAAGATAGTTAATCGTTACGTTGGAACAAAAATATTCATTAGAGTTTTTTTATATATTTGTTATGCTGGAATGATATTACAAGACTATTAAAATGAAATTTCTAACTATGCTTGGTTCGTTGTTATCAACATTTATTTTTATTGATCAGTAAACTTTTTTCCCAACTCAGTTAACACTTGCATATTATTCAAGTAAAACTAAACCAAGTATGATTAATAAATTACTGCGATGGCTATTCATCAGAATCGTAAATGAAATGTTTATGCATATTAAGTAATAATATATTTGTCGTTATCGTTTAATAACGTAATAAGTAACGCGTAATAAAGTATATGAAATTAGAATATGAACGATATTATTTTGTTAAACAAATAAGTGTCTCTCGTGTATTCTATTTCTATATTCGAATATTTTGATGAGAAAATCCGATGTTTAAATATCATTTAACTTCTGATTTGGAGGTTCAAAATTTGTTTACATACTATCGTGTAGTTAGTAATTATTCGTAAGAAAATATTTTACAATAATTGAATTTTATTCCATTTGAAATTTATTTCTAAATCTTGAATTATCACGTAGTTGTGTTTTAATAAACATTTTTTCAAGTTTCATGTTACTTTTTTTTTCTTCTTTTTATTAATTAACATGATAAACATTGTATCAAGTTTTATGTTTTTTTTTTTTTTGTTAATTCATATGATCTGTTATTATGTTCAGCGATATCATTGGCGTATGAAAATTTTTATTTTGTAAATGGTTCAAATTACACTCATAATATTGTATTATGTAATACGCTCTAGTTAAATTCAGTTAATATAAACATGAATATTATGTTTTTCGTCCTTATCGTTGTTACATTTTTCGATCACTTAAGCATTATGGTTTGAATATAATAAACGGATGTTTCTCCTTAACTGGTGCGGCTTTTGTTTTAAAGGTTTTTTTTTTTTTTATTTATTTTTTTTTTTTTTATTTCCTATCGTACAGCTTGAATTTCTTTATCATTATAAATTGTTGTTGAGCCTCGCTTAGCGTATCGTAATGAAGTCTTCATTTAGTGGACTGAACAACAATTTTTTTGCTATAATATATAAAATATACAGGACTTTCATGCGTTTTAAAACGATAGTTTTAAAGATTTTTAAACCTTTTACATAACTTGATTTTTTTCTTCTAAAGAAAAAAAATTTACACCTTAATGCTACATAACGAACTGAAAGTATTTGAAGGTTTGCATATTACGAGATTTATTTAAATCTTATTTTTCCTATACTCACAAATAGAAATGCTGTCATTTATGTAAATTTAATTTCGTACTTGAATTAGATAAGTTACTTTCTCTTATTTCCTAGAAGTACCGCTAACTTTAAATTTTAAATACTTTCATTCGACTTATATAGAAAAAATACGTAACGCTTATATTATATTTATTTTATTTTTCTGCAAATATGAATTATATGAATTTAAATAGTATTTTGTCCGCATACAGATATTGAACTGTAATTTTCGAGAAACTTAAATTTTAATATTTTTCTTTCTATTAATAATAAAATGTCGATATAGTTCAATGTAAATCAATTTCTCTATGTGATAAAACGTAATGATAATCTTATTGATTTTATTGATTTAAATAGTAATAATAATTTCAATGTGAAAGCTGATAAGTGAATCTTTATCAGCGTAATCAAATACACTACATATATATTTTAATAATATTCGTGTAATAGGATAGATAAAGAATTAATTTACAAAACATAATGATTTTAATTAACATAATGATGAAATTTAGTATTGCATCTGCATTGTTAAGTATCTATCCATAAATATTTTTTTTTAGTGCAAAATTCGTAACGGAATGCACAATAAAAATGTATTTAATTTGGAGAATATTTTAACAATTTTAGAACATGAATAATCTATCAGCAGCAGCTTTTAAAAAAAAAAAAAATATAAAATTTGCTCGTAAGGAGTAAAATATTAAATACAAAAGCCAATGACGAATAAGAAATTAAATTGATAATTTCAACTTTTTTTTTTTTTTTTTTTTTTTTTTTTTTTTTTTTTTTTTTTTTTTTTTCATATAAAAATGGATCATTTTTCTATTACCATTATCGTTTAAAATTTTGTTAATAATGAAATTACAAATCGTAAACAATAACGTTATGTTCAATTCAATCCATTTTCTAAATTACAAACAATACTTAAGCTATCAAATTTTACGATTAGTTTCTTTTATAGTTTTATCATTAAATACTGCTTTTATAAGCCCAATAAAATTCAATTTATTTTTTATAAATGAAAGTAGTCGTTTAATATTTAATAAATATGATACTGTAAATCTGTTTTCTAAAAAGAAATGCTCTGTGTAATATTAAAATAAATGACAAAACGAAACAAAATTATATCTTGTTTCGTCTTGATATTAAATTATTGCACAAATTGTGTAATTACTTTTCAATGGATTACCAATAGTAATGAAATTGAGATTTTCGTTCGGTTATGTAATGTAAGTTTTTATTTGCTATTCTTTAATTGTTATGCTCGATGATACAATAGATTCTATCAATTGAGCGAATTAAAAAATAATATATGATATTGTAAAAAGGTTATAATTTTTATTGTTATTATAATTTTTGTTTTCAAGATAAATATGCTTTCCCCGTTATACGCTCGATTAAATAAATTAGATCTGTTTTGTTGCTATAATTTATATTATGAAAAGAAATATTATATTTAATATTTAAATTTATGACTGTCATTATTTATGAACGATTTATTTGTGGAAAGAATTAAATTATTATTATTTTGTACACTAACATTGATATTTCAAGAATGCTAAGAGATCGATATTGAAATTATTCTCATCCAATTAATAAAATATAACCATTGTTCGTGCAATGAGTAAAAGCATTGATTTTTATTAGTTTAATTGTTATTATTTATTGTCAGTATTTTATTATGGTATAAAAATATTTATAATTATGACACTAATGGTGTTAAGCTTATGACTTATAATTTTAATAAGAATTTCAATGAAGCTTTTAACTTAAGCCTGATTGCTTGAAATACGTGTAACGTCCGTTATAAATTAAATGGCGAATTAAATTATAGAAGTCATGCGAATCATTTATTAGCGAACCAAGATATTCTCCAATCCTAAGCTTTCACCAACGTACAGATGCATTAATTTACGTGAAAGACGAATATTTGTCGTTGGCCCGTCGAATTAGAAACCGATAATTTATACATTGTTTATAGACACGTATGTTTATCATTATCGGCAATTTTATTGTTGGCGAAAGTCGCGTATTCTCGCGACGTCGGTCGGATTGCCGATGATGATGTCAAGTTGAAAATCAAAAGTGAAGTGAGCAAGTGCGCGCGCTCGTATAAACGGGGAAATTGACCCGTCATGAACATAACAAATGGCGCGGATTATTAACGGAGCGTGTCTCGGCTGAGAGAAAGCAAGAAAATTATGTTGGAAAACGAATAACTCGATGTATGCGCCGGCGTCCTTTAAAATTCATTAGGCTTTTGAAAAACAATCGATAAAGAAAAAATACTCCGCACTTACTTACACTCGAGGCAAATGGAATACTCATGACGGTATTTCGTGATTTTGTAAGTTTACATTTAATGGATGGAACATGTAAAGTAGGCGTGTCGATCATTTTCCAATTCATACGAAAAAATCGCCTTGTAGCATTTAGGGTGAAACAAATCTTCATGTTTTGTCCGGATATTATGGCGTTTGTTGTTTATTTAAAAGGCATTTTCGTTAAGTAAAATTTCTCTTAAGTTATTGTTTTGTTAATAGAAATATCAAGCAATGCTGTTGTTTTTGCGATTCCTATAAAATCGAGTTACATTATTCGGAAATAATAAATCATTACGAAAAGATGAAACTTGTATCGGATAATTTATAAATCATTCAAATATATAGGACGGATAGGGACAAAAATTCATTCTTGAGATAACATTGCAATTTAAAGGAAAATGAAAAATTATAGGATAGTGCATGCTTTACAATTCATAACAACTAAGATCTATCCGAAGAAATTTTCCGTTAATTGGTAAATTTGTTTAGAATATAAAATTTTACAATTGACTAGAGCAATTAATAGGTTAAAATATAGTTAATAACATTCGATCTGTTTCATAAAAGACTTTATATTGAAGACAAATTTAAGGTCACAGGTAATTCATTAATAATAAAAATTTAAGATTTTTTATTCATTTTTCGTAATGAAGTTTATTAGACACCGAATTGTACTATCGTATTGTTTACAGTTAAAATACGTTTAACATCTTTGCTTATGTCTTTCAATTCTTATGCTTCCAGAAACTTTGTTTTAAAAGTTACATTAATTAATTAGTTTATTACGTATTACGCAGAATGACTAACTGATTGAATGAGAAATTTTTTTCTATATTGAAATAATTAATCTCATGTACCGCGGATTTTACCTGGCGCATTAAAAATATCATTAATATTAAAGCAAAGTTATAACGAAAAATATGCCGTTTAATATAGTTAAACTTATTAGCGTACTTATTACAATTTAATTCTGTCACGTGATCACAATGATATGCTATTAAAATGTATTATCCATACTACCTTATATACTCTAATAAGGAGTAACATTTGTTTTATAAAACCTAATCTTTTCACTTATTAAGAATAATGAACTTAATTTAGATACATAACGCATAAGTTGGAGAAATCTGATAGAAAAAGTGAAATTTTGATCTAAAATACCAGCGTAGGATTTATAAGGACATGCGGAAAACTGAAAGTCGACAAGAGTTGAGTGCTTTGAGTGCCGGCTTGTTATGCAAAAAATATATAATTGTAATGGACCAAAGATATTCGAGAAGCGCACACTTTCAAATCCTGTAATGCCCGCTCCGCAGCTTACTTTATTACGCTCCTGATTCCTGCAAGTTTTTCTATTTTTTCGCGTACGAAGTATATTAATTCGCAATCGTTGGCCTATAACGAACAATCCTCGTAACTCGAAGAAACCTATGAAGCAGCGTTCACGTTTTTACTTAAAGAAATGTTACTCGACATTCTAATTATAATGTAAGTGCCAAGTATTTGTGCTTTGTCGATTGCTTTAAAAGTAATTGCATATCTTTGTATTTAAGAGGGAATTGCCTTAAGAATATAAGATCGATTGTCGGTATACCAATCAGTAAGCGTCGTGAACTCGTGCAGCACCTATTATTTTTCAGCTTGTGAAAATCATTTTCAATAAATAAATATTAGAATTTAAAATTCAAGAGAAAAATAATATTTATGCATCAATATCCCAATAAAGAAACGCGCTATTGTGAATTTTAAATATTTACGAGTATAGATCGTGGCTAATGGGTTATTTACATAACACTAGGTCTTACGAATGCAGCAGAAAATGGAGGATAAAAAATCATGGGATAATAAAAGCTTGCAAATCGTAACGAAAAATAGACGAAAATGAGATAATAAAATCGTTTGAAAATGATTTTGAATATTACGACCGCATCGCGAATACATAGAATTACAGATTTGCCTATGAATAACATTAGCGCTTGAAGTGATCAATTTGTTCAAACCTTTATGCCTCTTTAAATACTCGTAATACCAAGCACGGATTGGCAGTTGCACACAACCCTACTCGCAAACAATAAATTCATGCAACCCCCCCCCCCTCCCGCCCATCCACTCGCTGAGCAGATAAATTGCAATGGGATATTTTATGACCCCGCGTAGACGCGGCGGGCAAAAGTAAGTTGCACCTCGCGAGAAAGTGCAGAGTATAATAGACGATCGTACGCAGCCAAAGAAAATCGAGATCCTTCCTGACTGCAAAGGAGCATATCAGAGGTGGCGGCTAGAGTCTCGGCGTTTTCCAAGGTGGGGAAACTCTCGGCACTTGGTCGACGATGGAAGTGGGTCGTCTTGTTCTTTGCGCAGTTGTCTTTTCGCTCTTCGTTCGGTAAGAACAGTCCGTGTGCATGTGCAGCCATTCTGTCGCTATATACACTCGTACACCAAAAAAGCGCGCGCGCGCGCATATACAAACGCACTCATATATATATATATATATATATATGCTTCATCTATCAATCTCTATATCTCTAAGTTTCCGAGTTTTAATCGCGAGCGATGTGCACCCGCGAAAGATGACCATTTCCTTTGGAAATCTTCTTACTCGTCGCACTCGAACCTATTATTAGTTCGCATTAGTATCTTCGTGTCAAGACTGTGAGGATCGATTTCTGCTGTTGCGACATTTACGATACTAAGGCATTGCCGCAATGTAGGAGGGGGTCACCGAAGGACACCGTATGCTTGCAAATATGCATGACATTATCGGTGATTGTTATTAAATATAATACCCCGAGGACAAGTGTGAACGATAATAAAAAAATCTCTTTTTACAGAGGTGATTAAAAAACTTTGAGCACACCAGCAGTGATTCTTTACGTGATCGCCCGTAGCGTCCGTTGGAAAGTGGCAAAATTGGTAGTGAGCACGTGCTCGCGTACTACGGGCATCCAAACGAATTCTTATCCGATTGGATTCAACGAATCGTCGTCCTGCAACGGCCCACTTATTTTCCGAAGCCTTACGCACGAAAAACATTTCTCTCTCTCTCTCTCTCTCTCTCAACGATATCCAGAAGCTAGCTCCCATCGCTTTGCGTGCCAACTATATTCTACAATTAACCTCCTTAATTGTTCATAAAACATTGCGATCATCGAGTGTTCATTGGGTAAATCTCTAGATGGTTTATTATTTTTCATAGAAAGTCGTAATTGAGTGAAATCTGGGCGCAAAAAAGAAATATGTTGGAAACGTTGATTTATCACGGATGAATCGATTAATTGGTTTCGCACACGCAAGGATCGTCGCGAAAGAATAATCTCCCACGACTCGTTTGTTACTCCACAATAAGCCGAATGACGTACAAAGCGCGCATTGCATTTTCGTAAAAAGTACCCTACAGTACCCGTGTACGAGACTGCTTTATATGCGTAAATTTGCAAAATTTACACAAGTGCGTGCGTGCTTCAGTGCGTGCCTGCGTGCGTGCGCGGATGTGCAGTCGCCATTAGCGTAATCTCTAATGCCGGAAGATATTTTCTCGTGTGGTGGCTATAAAGTAGCGAAATCGTCTAAAGTACCGAGTAATCGAAGATTTTCAAAAGTGATTCCTTCGAGAAAAAAAAAACAATTGCCGAAGACCTCATCATCAATCGGCCAAGCGATAGAAGCGCAAGTAGGATAGATAATGGGGGACATTAGGATTTTGGATCCTCGCTTCGGCGCTGAGATAAAGCACCATCGGCCTTGGCCCACGATCTACAGAAATCAGGCAGCCTCGCGCGGGCCCTCGATCTGCTATCGGCCGATGCCTCTGGACACATTGACCCAATGGATGAGCCCGATCCCCGGCCACGATTATAATTACATGCCGGGCCGTGTCCCTGGTCCCGGCTCCAGTAAAGGTGGCGACTACTACTACTTGACGCCCCTATATAGGAACGCGATGCCGACCCCGCCGCCCCAGGCCCTCCCGGGATTCCAAGTTCCTGCTCAGCTCGCCATCTCGCCCCGGATGATGCTCATGGATCAGCAGCACCAACACCAGCACCAGCACCAGCATCAACAGCATCCGAGGCCCTCGCGCAACCGTAGCACCAAGAGCTCCGGTTCCGCGGGGATAGTCGCGGGTAGGCACAGCGTACCGCCCTGTACCTGCGCGATCGGCCGCACCAGATCCCTCGAGGACGTGAGGAGCGAGATTAGCGAGTGGGAGGAATACAGCGACATGAACGGGAATCGCGTTAGGACAGGCAGCAAGAGCAACGTGATGTCGAAGGGCGGTGGCGGGGGCGGCGGCGGCGGCGGCGGTCGAAGGTCCATGGAGAACCTGCTGGAGGTAGACGTCGAGGAGCTCGATCGTTCGGCCTTTGATAAAAGTGCGAAGCAGCCACGGGCCGGGAGGTC
The DNA here is from genome assembly GCF_000503995.2 of Ceratosolen solmsi marchali. NCBI lineage: Eukaryota > Metazoa > Arthropoda > Insecta > Hymenoptera > Agaonidae > Ceratosolen > Ceratosolen solmsi. Next base: position 965,327 of record NW_011948418.1, read on the forward strand.
GAGCGATAAGACCTGCAAACGTAGAGGGCCTTACATGGTTTGTCTTGCCTCAACAATTCACATCCCACTTTGTCCCTACTTCTAAGCGACATTTTATGCGATCTGTCTCTGCGACTACAATCGAACCAACTCGCTACTTTCTTCATTTGAGTGATTTTAATTTTAATCGACGCTAAGATTAATTAACGAGTCCGTAAGTGGACGGCGCCTCCCAATTCTATCCTAATCTCATTATAATTTTCCATTGCCAATTCGATGGTCATTATTTTTAATTAGTTGAATATTGATTAAATTGTAACTTTATAAGGGACATTATTATTCGTAATGGCTAAGAGAAATGATAGTATCGCCGTAATAACAAGAACGTAACATCTATGTTATCCTATAAAGAAAATCAAAACATATAACATATCAATCTTAATAGCATTGGAGCTCGATTAATAAATAACAAATATATTACGAGATTAATATCAATAAACATATATTTGCTAGTCTCAACTAGTGTGAACCTATATCAATAGATATTTTATTAGTAAGACTAGGGCTTTGAAATCATTAGAAAAATCATTGAAAAAAAAAACATGATATTTGAGAAAGGCTTGGTTATTGCAAATGGAAAGAAATAATTTTTTTCATGAGAAATAGGTTGTACGCAAGCATTTCCATTTCCATCCCCAAACTCAATTAATTTAAAATTCAATTACATTTTAACGCCACATCATAATACATATTAATAATTAAATGCTAGAAGCTAATTAATTCTTTTTTTTGTTTTATATTTAATTATTTTTTAATTATTTCCATGAGTTGTGTTGCGAACCACTTTCTCGCGAATAAGCTTTAGATCATTTTTCGTTTCATTTTTAAAAATTAAAGCTTCAATTTTAAGAATATTTATTCGCAACAAGTTTTTCACAGGATTTCACAGGATTTCACAGGCAGCAAAATAGTTGATTTAATTGTAAAATCGAAGATGCAATTACTAAATGCTCGCCTAATAAATTATCATTTTGCAAATGTGATGAAAATTGAGAAGCGCGGGAAATGATCATTTGGCAATTGAGATTACAAAAGGTGTTGATTTTATCGATAATTGCCATCTATTTCCTAGTTCCAGCAATATAAACAAACTAATTAACATGAAGTTTCGTATCTTCCGATTTTTGTGCAATCCAATTATTATAATATTTAAAACGTACATGGAAAGTTAGTGTCTTGGCTATTATCGTTTACAAAAATAAAAAAAAATGACCAGATATTAAATGCGTTTAATATGAGATCAAAACGAGTGACAAAATTACATTATGATTTTAGAGAAAGTTCATGATATTTTAATATTGCCTTTTAAAAGAAAGCAATCGTCTCTTAAAATCTTAATTAACATGTAAGAAGAACTTTATATTTATTCTACTTTAACATGCTAATTTTCATTCGTGAAACATTATTTTTTTTTTTTTTTGCTAATGCAATGGTAAATGTGTTGGTATAAAGATAACAAATTAATAATGAAAATGTGTTTGTGATTCGGTCGTTATGATAATGTTCAAGCTAGCGTTAGCGAATGTCAGCAGGTTTTTAAATTAAACAATTTTATCCGAGAGGCACAGTTTATTGTGATTGTGAATAAAAAGGTGACGATAAACACCCATAATGTTCTGCTTGTGAAAGACCTTTGGTCATGTAACAACAACATTCGATAAATATTCTCTTTAATAATATTGAATTGACTGAATTATCAGTTAATACTATAAAATATTTTCAAAATCCGGCGATTGCGAATAAAGTTCCAACGAATAAATCATTACTTACTTTAAAAAAAAAAAAAAAAACAACAACAACAACAAAACAAAACAAAACAAGAAAAAAAGATTTGCTATTTCGGATCATAAACTAGTGAGTAGAATTGTTTCGATGGATTCAAAACCAAATTTTTTGATAAAAATCTTGGTTAACGTATTCAACTAGAAACGAAATAACGTACCTCCAATATAGAAAAAAGAATTACAAAATTCGAGCCGCAAGAATGACTTCGGGGAATTGTAACTTAATCGAGTCATGGTTACACTGATAAGCGATGCGAGAATTACAGATTTAGAAAGGCTGTAAATAATGACTAAGCTACGGTTTAATTTTTCTTCTTATTTGTTTCCTTCGAAAAAGGCGGAATTATGATGGTCGAGTGACTTTTTCTTACTTGAACGAGGCTTTGGATTTTTTACTTTCTCTGAAATTGCTGGTGATAGCTCGAGCATATTAAAAAATTACAAAAGATTTCATTCGCAAACAAATTTTTATTGATTGTAGGTTGACGTGTAGGATATTTATTATTGAATGCATAAACAGCAAAAGTTCTAAGGCAAAATCTAATTTTATTGAGTATGTAGAGATTTCATCATTGAGAAAATCAAAACATTTTATTTTACGCTAAATTATAATGAAAATTGGCAGTTAACCTGTTTTTATTTATTATTATTATTATTACTATTTTTATTATTACTTTTATAATTTGTTGTTGTTGTTGTTGTTTTTTTGTTGTTGTTTTTTTTAATATGATCAATATTATACCTAAAAATTATATTAAAGATATTAATTTTTTTCTTATTTTATTGTAACAGACGTTTGTAATGTTAATAATTTCTGCTGGAATATTTTCTTAGCTTTAGAATAGAACAATTCCTTGCTATTCTATGCTTACGGAACTTTTATGAGCTTAGAAAAGTTTTTTTGACGTAACTTGAATATTTCTAAAATTAATCTCATTAATAAGAAAATATATGAATAAAAGGTTTTGTTTTATATCAGAGTTTTATATAAGATATTATTTAACGATATTAAACGATACAACCTTGCCAGTTGTTCAACAGCATATTTCTATGTTGTTGAGCGTAAACTGTATTGGGTGAATCGGACAAATCGGCTAATTTTTTATTCACGTATAATTATTATCTAGTATGTATTTATTGAAATTACTCGAATGTGTCCTACAATTTCTGTATATTCGTGCCGGTCGGTAAATGACGTCAGTACCCGGTGTTATGGGGTTGTCATTAAGATACTCCATCCGTGAAATAATATTTTGATCCAGACTTTATTTATTTCATGGCTTCCGTGATTCTGTCCTCCCTATTATTAGATTCTTCGGCTTTTTTTCTACTAAAGTTGCGCGTGCTTCCTGCTCATATGTATTTCTTGTTATTTTCGTGAATTGAGATACTGCATATTACGATGCAAATTTTACTTTTTCTACGAAATAAAAGAACGCACATGGTGTCCATAAACGCAATTTTCAAATGCGCGATAGAAAAGTTACGGTAACTATATCTGTGGGTTGTCTTAACTACTTGTGCAACTCGTTAATAGTTGTAAATCTATAAAGCTTTTTTTTTTTTGTTAAGGCCATAAAGATAAAATTGTAATTTGTTTAGAAAAATGTCTTTATAAGTGTATATGAAATTTTTATGTATTGTCTACAAACTATGAATGCATAAACATTATATATTGGTATTAAAGTTTATACTTAATTTTATTAACATTTAAATAACAAATTATGTTATTCGTATATATATATATATATATATATATTTCATTATATTATTAATTTTTTTAAATATTTAACTTTATCAATACGTAAAATAATGATTTTTTTTTTTTTTAAATAGTCGTAAAGGAATTTTATGATTCTCTTTTATTTTTAATAATACAAGAAATAAAACAAAAATTATATTAGAACATAATAATTTATTTCGCATACATAATAATTAATGTTACGTCATGGCTTATATTATAATAAATATATTTGTGGAAATAAAGTTTTCATAATAATCATCATTTATACTTATCAATGCCTATTTTATAAATTATTGTTAACAATTCTTTGTTTTAATACATTGTAGTAAAAAAATTAATAGTTTAATTAATATTTTTTATTTCAATCGCGTTATCTTATCTTTTTATAGGTAGTTTTATAAATTTAAGAATGTTTTTTCTCACTTATTCTATGGTATTAACTATAAAATACATAGAAACAGTTTATATATTTGCTAATCATCAGTATCGATGAATATCTTATTTATCCTATGCATGCGATCAGTTTGAATGTGCCTATGTAATATTAATTGTTTAATGTAATTCTTTCTTTTATTTTTATATTATTGAAGTACTTTTACAAAAAAAAATAATTTAGTAATACGTTTAAATTAATATTTATAATAAAAATTTAACGCAAGTTAGTCAATGTTAAATTCATGCCAATAGTTGATTCGCTCAATAATTCTCCAATTATATTAAATAGGAGATTCATTAAATTATGCAATCAAATAATATTTTACTAATAATAATTGCTATTAATATTTTTCAAGTGTAAGTTGTCTCTTTCAACTCGTTTTAATAAGTTCTTCCTTTAAATTTGACCTCGTTCTCACTGATAAATGCCATTTATTTACACACTTCCGTATTAAATCCCAACGCAATTTCCTTTGTCAGCAATAACTTATTCCTTAATATTTTACTTAAGATCAACAAGATATTTTTAAGATCTATATCTTATTATGATATATAAAAAGAAACAATATTAACGATTTTTTTATAAGTATAATTTTATGCATTCTAATAGAATAATCGTAATCTGTATATTAGAGGATGTTTGAAAAATACTATATTAAAAATTATCTTTCGAAAGTACATAAAATTATTTATTTATTATATTAATGTCAGGTAAATTATGTGTAAATAAGCTTGAAGTACGTAAAATGTAACTGTATAAAGTTAAAATGTGATATTGTGGAATTTTTGGTTATATTTATTTCTAACTTATGAAATTTTTCTGATTTATAATTGGAAAATTGATAAATCAATTGGTTATTTGGTCATTGAAAAAGTGCACCTTATCGGTCAATTGAAATTTCATGAAATTATGATTAATTGAACGATAAAAATATTGAAAATTAAGCGATAATACATTTGTGCAATATTAATTGCACATTCATTATACGATATGCCAAAATATAATCTTCGTAATACAAATTTATATTACATAATTATATATTATAATTATATAACGTTTATATTGACTATTTATTTAAGTCTTATTTTCATATTATTCAAATTATTTATTTTCCAGTGTATAATATAAAATCCATTTTTCTTTCTCTTTCTTGATCTTTAATCATCGAAAATCAGGCACCATTCATTTTCATTTTTTATGACTAAGCAAGTGGCGCGCGTTTTCTCGCGACTTCCGGCAATACTTTCGTCAATTTCTCAATGTTCAACGCTTAACATCTGTTTACACCATCGGCCTACATTATCAATCTAAATTTTGGAATAACAGGAAAAAATACCTCAATATACGTTTTTTTAGAAAATATAATTGAAATTTTGTCAATTTAATTACGTAATTACTCGAAACTTAATGGTTACCTTCTATTTATGGGTATTTGAATAGATTTTTGTAAAATACTAATTAACACTCGTTAATTAATAAATAATAATCTATTATAAGGATATACGATATATATATATATTTTTTTTATTCTTATTGATCAAAATTATTTTTAACATCGAATAGTGTTCGAAACTCTTTTTATTTCCTGACTCCAACTGCCAATCTTTCGATAGCTTCATAATAGTTTGCCGCCTTATTAATTTCCACTGAACCATTCCCTGTCGTGAATATGAATCTGTCTTGCTGCGGGGACTTTGTTAAACCAAGTATTTTACAAAAGTATACACTTTACAAAAATGTCGTCGACATATCTCCCATGGATGATGGAAGGCACGGCAAGAGAGAACCTGCTTCCCTCCTCCTCAACCAATTGAAATAGTTATGAACATTCACTAAGAATTATTTTTCTTCAAAAAACTTTTCCAACTGAATAATATCCTTTAGTGAAGACCTGCGAACTGAATTATCGATCTATAATTTGAGAACGGCAATTTCATGTTCGTGAAAGTGGAATAATTAAAATCATGACACGTATATATAGAATTTTTTTTCTTCAGGTTATCTTAATTAACATATTAACTTTCCAAATCATTTAGAAAAATAAATAATTAATAGAACTTTTTGAAAACGATAAATGTCACATTTTTATGCTCTTTATTTGCTTTATTATTTGCAGTGTTTAATTCTTGCAACATTTGAAAACAAATAATTTATTATAAAGTTATACAAATAATGAGGAATCATTTTTTATGCAAAAATTTAATTCCTTTAATATCCGAAGTTAATTCGTATAACTATTGTTTTAAGATTGATGAGAGACATTTCTTAATAAATTTAAAGTATTCTTTCTACCCGTGTACAAGAATTCATTCAAGATAATAAATTATAAAATCGTACATCAAGTTATCTACTAATTATTACCTACTTGCAGTAAAGATTTCAACATTGAATTCATTTCTTTCTCAATAAACGTGTAAGCGGAAACAACTCCGTTAAAAAATTTAAAAAAATTATGTTACCGATCTCTCTCTCTCTCTCTCTCTCTCTCTCTCTCTCTCTCTCTATACGAAAATTTATCGGGACTCGCCGCAGCTCATCATAAGAAATGGAATCACCTTGCATTTTTACCGTTAAATGTCTGTCGCTTACACGTATTACGTGTGTATAAGTGCACGGCGATGCGTTATTACCCGCTCATGTTAATCATTATATGCGAAAGCTGTCGCGTTCGGTTGGCAAAGATAACAAGGTCTAAATCTCATTTAGTTTGCTAATGAAGAATAGATTATTAAGGTTGATAATATGTATAACATTGTAGAGGTGTATTTGTGCGTGCGTGCGCACGGGAGATTTTTGAAAGTAAAAGCTTGCGAATATACCGTTAGATACGATGATTGGGAACGGGAGGTGACGGACTCTAGTAAAGAGATCTTTACTCTCGAGCGATGATGATTATCCATAAACTTTATGTTGAAGAAAATTTTTATTCATTTATCTTGCGTATTCATTGATATATTTCATGTTCAATGTATCCTTAATTATTTGAAATACTTAAAATAATGAAATTCCTATATCGAATGGATTTGCATTATTCTTTTCTTTTTTATAAAATGCCTTCATCGCACATCAAATATTTAACTGAAATTAACAATAAAGAATTGACTATTCAATCATGAATTTCGCAAAATAAAATAAAGTTAATTTGAAATACATCGAAAGTAAATTCCATGTGCAGATGTTATTTACTAGTATGAAGATTCTGAAGCTCTACATATTCTTCAGCTTACTTATGTATTTTATTTACACCTATTTATTGAAGTATCTGTGAGTACTAGTTTTCTACAAACTATCGATAAACAAACCAAATACATTTTATTGTTAGATAAGAGTTTATTTAAAAATATATATTTACACGATAAATAATTATTTTGATTATATTTTAATAGAGAGTTATAATGCTTTTTAGTTGACACGTGCACATTAAACATCATATAAATGTTATGTCTGTTCATTAAAATTATATTAGTACTATTATTTAAGATTAAAATATTTTAAACAGTTCGTAGATAAAAATTTGAAGTGTATTGTTTAGAATTAAAAGTTGTATTTGTAAATATAATGTTTTGGTAATACGAGAGATTATTAGTCATTGATTGATAAAAAGTCATTTACAAACTTACAAGCTGCAAAGCAAAATATTTTCATATTTCCTACTCCAATTTCTAATGAGGCGCTTCTCAGAGTTCGGACTATGATATTATTTTTGTTTTTACAAATCAGTTTATTAATAATTCTCCTTTCAAACATAAAAAGACACAAACATAGTATAATAATATTTATCTTTATATATAAATATATGAATTGTAGTATATGTCTCATCTAATAAGCTGTATATTAAAAAATTCTAGAGTCCGAAGAAAAGTAGTATTATCATAAATTAAGGTTCTTGTCATTTTTTCTTTTCATATAATTATTATTTCATCTATTCATATTGTTTTCCTTACGCACACTAGTTTGTGCAATAATGATATCAACATATACTTATAATATCAATTTAACATATCAGCAGCGTTTTATTTTCTATTCAAACAGAAAAAATATGATAGATGACTTTCTATACTTTCTTCTTGTAAGTTCGTATTAAATTCATTGGATCTATACTTTTCGATCGATGGCGATTATACGCCATTTTTCATCATGAAAAAATGAAAATAATATAACATTGTTCAATTACATAAGCCATGACTTGCAAAATATTTTATAACATTTCGATACTCGTTTGATCTTTAGAATCATTTGATAATTGTAAAATACTAAACACATATAATAACAGTTTATTACTACTGCATCATGCGTCCTCCTGCCATGATAATTAATCAAAATTCTTTGGACGAAAGGTCGGTTATGCAAAGAAATGTATAAAAAATTTTTTAAGTATTTATTTTGTAGGTACACTATAAACCGTCGTATCACTCTCTCTCTCTCTCTCTCTCTCTCTCTCTCTCTCTATCTCTCTATCTCCAATTCTTGTCTTAGTTGAATATCCATCGAAATATTACGTCACTATCGAGTCCCCTCCCGCTCAACTTCCAAAACGATTCTTCTCCCTCATACATTACATTATGCCAAATAATATAAAAAGCGCGACTCTATAATACACGCTAATGATAAAGTCTGTTGGTGCTTGTGTGTGTGTGTGTGTCGCAGCAAGAGCCGAGACCAGATTTGGATACGAGCAATGGGAGCAGCGGTAGCGGACGTCCGAGATTCGTGCCTGTCACCGCCCTCGAGGATGTGCAAGCGGTCCGCTGTGCCGAATTCCATCCGCACGGGAAACTCTACGCCGTCGGCTCCAATTCCAAAACACTCCGAATATGCGCGTATCCCAAACTGCATGACGTACGGTAAGTTCTTTCGTTTGTTTTTGAATGGGTAAGCGATGCTTGCCTCTTTACACCGAGTCAGGATGCTATTGCGTAATCTTCTTTTGATTTTCACATTAAGATAATACAAGCGATGTAGAATAATATAATATGATACGTGACGTATGATTGTTTACATACTTACTCACTTATCCATTTATACTTGAGTTAGTAGAATTGCTTAATTTTATTTAATATCATTGAGGCTATTATAATAGTTGTTATCTTAATATTAAACCATATCCATGTGTTTGATCAAGAAGATTACAGAAGCATTGGACAGCAATTTTACTTCACGATGGGGCAACAAGATTATAAATTTTTCGAGTGACAATATATACTAAGTGTACGTGTGTTTTGATATCGGTGTATTAATTAATGCATGATGCAGTGGATATTGCATGCTCATAATGAATAGAAAGGATTTCATAGAAATTTCATAGATCGTTTTTACAGAACGAAAATAGTGAGATTTACATTGTAATGAGCAATTGATTGTATGAGAAGAAAAATTAATAGTCGTACGGTCGATTGTATTGAAATATTTTTTTTTCTTTTAATGTTAATGCGACTTTTTTCCAATTGTAATTGTCGTTAACGGAACCGTGAATTAGTCAGTCTGAAAATTAGTTCAAAAGAAGTAATCTTAATTGAAATAATTTTTCAGTTAATTAACATTCATTATTCAAATCACCTTTACGTATGTGTGTGCTGAGTGCAGTGATAATGGCAGTAGGCATGGCTAAACTGTACTGTTTTAGTATTTTAGCTCATTACATTTATTGGACAATAATAACATTTCTTCTATTTGTTAAAAACGAATATTTTTGTTTTTGTTTTTTTCGTTTTTTTTTCTTCGTTTTTTGTTTTTTGTTCGTAGTGATAAAAGTCGACTAGCGTAGTTAGTTAAAATATTTTTATATGTAGATTTCAAAATTAAGAAAATTTGTCGCCTCTACGCTCTGATTACTTTCTGTTACTGTTTAACGCCGTAATTATTAAGGTGCGAGTAATTATATACATGAATGTTAAAGTGAAATATAAAATTTTATTATAAATAAATATAATATAAATAAATTCTAATAATTATGCATAAACAATTTGAATTTTATTTGAGAAAAAAATATAAATCTTATTATAATTTATGAACTTTTATTGTATACTTTCAGCGACTTTTATGTATAGTAAAGAAATCTTTTGGTAATGATAAATTAAAACGACAATGGGGTATATAAGAAATTGTCGATAATTTCTGATACATAAAGTGAAAATAAGACATTATAACTTCATTGAATTTTATTACAAGTAAATATTCAAATACTTAATCCTTGGCATTGCGTCTGTGTACTCTTTAAAAAAGAAAAAACTTGTAAATTGATTTAATGTGTTTGAAAAACTGGAGCATAGAAAATGCTTTCGCTCATAATTGATGAACGGTTATCTTGTCAATTGTTTTTCAGTCATATATAATAGAGCATAAATAAATTAACGGACTTTGAACAATAAGCGCCTACTTTGCCGCAGAAATTACTTTGTACTGTTATAATTGCACAATTTACCGTTGCACCAAGTAAAATGTTATTATTATAAATACCCTAAAGGAAGATGAAATATAAATGATTAATATATTTAGTATATATAATTGAGCTAATTCTTTGTTGATTTTTATCTTATAAAATAAAAATGGAAAAGTCAAAGGATAAAAGGATAAAGCAAATAAAACAAAACTTTATATTGTATCATTAAATTACATTGAATTTATTTAAACTTATCGATGCATAAAAATAAGCTATTTTTAAAATACATTTAAATTCAGTTTAATTATGTTGATATTAATTATCATTTAAAAATTAGTTTAAATTTTAAAATTTGATCAATGTTCATCTGCAGTACATTGTTACGTTCAATTTTAATAATTAAATAGTTAAATAAGAAATAGTTCTAAACAAATCAAATAATAATATTCTTTCAATAATATTCTCTCACTCTTTAATTTGTTTATAATGATAAATAAAAATATTTGTTTTCAAATTCTTTCATCCTAATATCGCTGTACATTATTTCATTGAAATTTAAAACTTTTATTTGTAATGAAGTAGTCGACATCATGATTCATCGTCGTATTTAGTTTAATATGAAATAATTCGTTTAGAAATATGTTGTTCTTACATAAATTTAAGGATATTCCTAAATGGCATATATAAGTCTAATCTATAATTTAGTTAGTTAGAAGTTAAATTTTTTAATTTTTTCAATAAACAAATAAGCTTAGTAAAAAAATTTGTTAATTAACGATAGAAATAATTGTTTGTAACAAATTTAACAATTTTTATTATTTTTGTATATTTTTATAATACTACGTTTACGGGGGTAACAAAACTCAGAAGTAAATTTGTACGGAGTGATAACTGTTTATACACTCAAAAGTTCCGATAAATAAAAATTATAATAAAATAGTGATTCTCTAAGAATTCTGGAATATTTGAATTAGCTTAATTAGTAAAATAAACCATAATTTTTATGAGCATTACGTACTAGATTATTATAAAAGTATATTATTTCTTAATTACAATGAAAATCTTCCCAATTAAACAATAGGATGCTTAATTAATCGTCCTATTTGATTGTTGAATAGGTAATTTCATTTGTGTAAGTTCACACATTCGTATTCATATATACGTTTGAAAATAATTTTTATCTTGAAATTAATATCCACATATCTAACCGATAATTTTATTATCAATTTTATAATTCATACGTAACTTAAATATTTATACGATAATGTTATATAGTCATAATAATAATAAAAATCATAATTAAAATATCTATCTATAAGTCGACGAATTACTAAAAATAATTATCAAAAATTAAGATTTCGTAATAATTGTAACGTTTACAAGAAATTGAATACCTAATCGTCTTATTGGAATAATAAAGACAAGTGGCCCTGTATTACAATTGGGTCAATATCGCTTTTGTACTTGCTTGAAGTGCTTTTCTATGCTTTTGCGGAATAAAGAATTTTAAACTTTAAACTACTAATGTTAGAATTAAACAATCCTCGTTAACTAATTAATAGATACAACAATGAATATGTGTACAGTTTGTCGATTATTTTATTATTTATTATTATTTTATTTTATTATTTTATATTATTTTTAGCTATGGATTTTTTCTGTCAATTATATTTTGAGAAAAGAATATTTTTTTTAAAAACGAAAAGTCAAAACCAATATATATATATATATATATATATATATATATATATATATATATTGTATTGGAGCAGACATTTTCTATATTCCAATTACCTTTTAACATATTAGTTTATTATCAGTTGAGAGATGGAATTTGCTATTTTTATTAAAAATGAAGTATTTATTAAATAAATAAATAGTCAATGGGTCCTTTGCGGTATGCATAAGCGAATGAAAGATTGTAAATGTACATAATTTTATTTTATAATATATAAATTAAACTATATAAAGGAAAATAGTAAAAAAAAAAAAAAAAAAAAAATGCTGAATATTTGTAATTGGCCACAATAATTTTTCCACCTTATGAAGTACGATTGTTTTCTTGCTGAAAATCGTAGAAAATTTTTTTAAAAATATTTCTTGATCATGTGAGTGAGATACTTGCTCTTTATTAGAAGAAATTTCGATGAAAGAGAAATAGAATTATATTTCTGTAGTATATAATAATTTATAAATGAAAGTTTAATGTTCTTAATTGATTGATTTATTTATTTATTCTATTTTTTGTTATAATTTTGATCGGCATTAAGTACTTCGATTTCCTCTATTTTTTTTTAATTTTTTATTTTTTTATTTTTTTTTTACTAGAACGCATATTTCTTGTAGAAAAAAAATAATGCAATCTCATTATTTTTCTTGCTATTAAATTACATTTTAATATTTGGAGGGAATTAATTTTATCCCATATAATTAATCGTCTGAAATCGTGAATAATAATTGCTCATAATGTTCAATCTAATGATAATCGTTAATTCTTAGTCGGAAAATAAAAGTATCGCTCCCGACAATAGACGCAACTAAGTTGTGTAAATGAAGTAACGAAATTCTCAGATCATTAAAAAAGTCTATGTCAGGGAATAAAAGCAAACAACGGTTAATTAGGATTACTAAGAGAGTTTCATGACTACTCGCAACGAGTGAAAGCTTCGTAATCTCTGGTTTCCTCTTTCAACGTGCAGCTATGATCTTTTTCATCGCCTCCTTAATTTTTAACTATCCCAACAGAAATTATAAATGAGAAACATTAAACAACCGAGAATGAAAGTTTTTTTTATTTATGATTTTATAAAAAGCAATTGTTATAGATTAGCTTGGCTTTTGAAAATGATAGTTTTGTGTGCGGTATTTTATCGGCTCATTAATTACGATAAGCAAAGTATACTTTTCTAGTTGAAATTAATACAGGAAAGTGTGTTTAGGTATTTTGTTTGAAATGCAATATTATTGTAATGATCAATCAATGACTGAGATAGGAGTAAAAGCAGGAACAAAGATTATTAAGAAATATGTATATTTTCATGACCATAATGGGATTTCAATTGGTCAAAAGAATAATATATTTGCGTAATTGTATAATTCAACCGAAAACTAACAATTCTGATGCAGCGAATGTTTTATTAGAATTTTAAATAGACTTTTAGGCTTTGAGCTTCCTATTGATTCGTAATAACTATTAATAAAGGATTTATTATAAAAGTCTCATATATATTATATTTCTGGTCCAGAATTATTTTTATAACTGTCACCAGATCTATCCCAACTCTCACGCTTTTTATTATTATTTTAGAAAATTAAGGTGAATAAATGACTGATTAGAGAGAAAAAAAGTGAAGCACGTGTCCTCGAGTAATAGTCCGACCTCGAAAATCCAATAGTTGTTGGAGCCTGGAAAACAATATTCCAAATTAGAATATAATTAAGTGCAAAGTCTGAAAGCCGCACGGATCGTACATATGGAGTCTGAGAACTGGGTATAATGCAGAATGCGGAGCATAATTTGAGAGAAGTAAGGAGGTTGCGCAGAGCAAAGAGTAAAATTGGCAGGGAACAGAGGTGCGGAGCTATTGCCGTCGCGTAGAATCACTCGAGCGAAAACGAAATTTATTGAGATGTTGATAATGTGATGTGCACAACTTTTTTTTTTTTCTTTCCCGTTGGCAATACGAACTTTTACACAAAGATAATAGTTTCGAGGCAACATCGATACTCCTCGCTTGATCGCACGATTTCTCATAATTTATGGTAGATTACGCGGCTTCAATTTCTTTTACCACCACTTAGAGCTACAATCGTTATTAATATTGATTGGATTATTAATAAAAGCGAAAGTATAATTTACTGCCGTTCTATTCATTCAATTTCACTACGCAGTATTGGAAAACCAAATTTATGAAATTGATTTATATTTTTATCTTATTTATATTTATGCACAATTTATATATTATACTTCTATTGTATTTGGCTTGATTTTCTCCCTGAAATTGCTTATTAAGTAGTTTGATTGGTAATGTTGGAAATTAAAATTTCTCTAAATTTTTTAAGAAACATTTTAATATATATATATTTTAATCTAGAAAATCTAATGAATTTATATAAACTATGTAGTAAGTTTAGAAGGGAAATATCGCTTAGATTTCTCATAATTAATTATTTATTTTATATTCATCAACGCAATACAAACAATTATATTATTTTGCATATTAGTCGTGAAAAATTATTCTTAAGAATTATATTGTAAAAATTATCATCATCATCGTAATTATGTATCTTAATCAAATAATCATATGACACATATAATAAAAGCGATCAAGTTTTGTTTTATTATTAAATTATTGCAAGTCTTATTTTTTTTTTGTATTAACACATGACTCGTTCAATTTTTTTGTATATTTCTCCATACTTTATTGAATATAACTATTACTTTTTTTTATACAGCTTGATTCTTTATTTTCCGCCATTTCTAATAAAAAAGGGTGTTATTGTTAAGTAATTTATGATAATGCTTAAAAAAGAATTAATTTATAAAAGAAATTTTAAAACATAACAAAAAATAATCTTGCGTAATAATTGTTTGTGTGTATATATATAATATGCAATTTGTTTTAATATATATATATATATATATATATATATATTTTTTTTTAATGAGAATATTAAAGAAATGTATTTACCTAAGTAAATATTGACTATCCCGAGCATATAGATAGAATAGCATCAACGTGACCAACGTTTACAAAATTTACTTTTTAATGATTTATTGATATGAAAATATTATATGAGCCTTGCGTGAAGTAAAGTGAAGTGCAAAACATTAAAATTGTATATTTTCCTGAAACTAACAAATATTTCACCCTTACTCATTCAAATTTTCCTTTTTATTTCGAACTCTAGCTTCAAGGCTTTCACTAAAAGGTGAAATAAACCAATTTACTTTATTAAACCGTAGCTAATATTTCTCATCTTAATAGTAACTTAATCTTGTAATCGACGTGTAAAGCCATATATTTGATTATTTTTATGATTTTAGGGAAGATCATCAGACGTATCAACCAACGGTTCTTTTTAAAAGAACGAAACATCACAAAGGATCAATATATTGCTTGGCTTGGACACCGGATGGGCAGCTTATGGCAACCGGAAGTAATGACAAAACAGTGAAGCTTATGCGATTCAACGCCGACACATCAAATCTGGAAGGTATCAAGGAATTTTCTATTATTCGTTAATTATGACCCTAATAGCTTATTTCTCATTTGAACAAAAATATGAAATATTAAATGACAAATTCTAAGTGGCATTGAAGTTATTTGAAACCAATTTAATGAGTTTATGCGATTTTTCGATTTACTATGAATGAATAAAAGGATAGAGCAATTTTTTTCTTTTTTTTTTTTTATAATAGTTAATTATAGTGAATTTTATCACTATAAATCACATTTTTACTTTTGACCCTTTTCACACGATAATTTCGTTAAGTAGTTTTCGGTATTTAGCTTCTTGTCATTGATCTTTTATTAGATTCGTGTCCTTTTTAAAAAACCTATTTATAAAACTTAAATTATTCTTATATATTCTTAATTTAGTTACGTAACACATTTTATTAACTATTATAGTTATACTTGATTGATTAAAATTTTTAATTATATCGCTCGATTAAGAGACAGTATATTGAAACTTATTAAAGCTGAAAAGTCAGAATTACAATTTAATTACACTGAAAAGCAATGTGATAATATGCAATCAGTTATTATAGGAATTATTTTCAAAAGTAATAATATATCTCCTATCGCTTTGAAAAATTACGTAGAATAATGAAACGAGCGTATAATTGGCAAAACTAATAATTTCGTAACGCCTGCAGAAATTATGTTTTGCAACAAATTGTGAAATTCCGTGACTATATTATCAATGAGTCGCAATTTCTATGTGGCAAATTAATCTTTTTCATTTATTAGTAATACTTCCTATTAAACTTAATATATTTATTTCTATTATTCTTATCGGTCATATGTACTCTGTAGCGGCGTAGCGAGTTAAATTGTTATTTTACTTAAAACAACCTTCGGCCATTCGTTCTATCTCTTTCTTATCATCCTTAACAAGCTGAGACTAAATAAATGTTATTTATCGGAATTCTCGTTTTTTACTCTATGCTCGCTTTAACGGTACGAAGCGCCTAAAAAGCTTTGCGGTCAGGTCGATTCGTTATCCTTTTACAAAATTTTGGTATAAAGGTAAATGTGAAATATATTAAATCAATATGAAAAGGGAAAGAATGAAAGTAAATGCACGGATTAACACTTTCTATATTTTAATCTTTTTTTTCGAGATTATCAATTTAATCAATCGCACCAAGATGATCGTATAGGCGAATAATTTTTTATAACGTAATAATTGACAGCTGGTAAACGCGTGCTTCCTAATAAGTGCACTACGTAATATTTTAGGACAAGAAGTGGAGCTGACGATGCACGACGGGACGGTGCGAGACCTCTGCTTTCTCGAGGATGCGTCGAACAAGTCGAGCCTGCTGATAAGTGGCGGCGCCGGGGACTGCAAGATCTACGTTACCGACTGCGCCACGGGGACGCCCTTCCAGGCCCTCAGCGGACACAGTGGCCACGTCCTGACACTCTACAATTGGGGCGGCGCGATGTTCGTCAGCGGCTCCCAGGACAAGACCGTGCGATTCTGGGATCTGAGGACGCGCGGCTGTGTCAACATGATCACCCCGGCTACGGTACCCGGGAGCAGGGTTCGTTGCTACTATTTTCTATGTTATACCCCCACCCACTTTCACCGTATCCCCCGAGCACTTGTCCAATTGTACGAACTGGCCAATGCCTTTACGGTGTTATAGTCCTCCTCTGTCTCGTCAATTCGGTAATTCATACGCCACGCTATTGCTGGAATAAATATATCCTCGGCCAGCTGTCATTGTAAAACCCACTTCACCCATTGTCCAAAGAATTTTCGATCTATCAGGTTATTCGTTTAAATAATTGACGGAGCTTACGAAGAGGGCGGCGGATGTAAAATATTGAATTTTTCCCGGGACTCTGATATCTTAATCATTAGAGATTAACCGTCGCCGCGATCGGTGGTGTTAATGCGGGTATATCGAGGCCATCTCCTATTCCGAATCCATTGAAAATCCATTGAAAAGCAAGAGACTGTCTCGCTCGTCCCTGGATAGTCCAACGGGACGAAGCTTCTGAAGATTACCAATCGGGGGACGCAGCAAGCAGTCTCCAAAGTCGCATCCAACTTCACTCACAAAATCTTTATTACGCTGCAGGTTGGGAGCCCCGTGGCCGCATTGTGCGTCGACCCCTCGGGCCGACTCCTGGTTTCCGGCCACGAGGATAGCAGTTGCGTCCTGTTTGACATCCGGGGTGGCAGGACTGTTCAGTGCTTCAAGCCTCACGCCGCTGACATACGAAGTATTAGATTTTCGCCGTCGGCTTATTATTTGCTCACTGCCGGCTACGACAACAAGCTCGTACTCACCGATTTACAAGGTTTGTCACTTTTTGTTGCGCCTTATGCTCATCCTTGTTCATTAGACACTTTGTCCTTTTACTTCAGTGTTTGTCGATTTAGAATTTGCGGGTTGAAAGTAATATCAGAGCGGAATATGTATTATCTGTCTATTACATTTTATACATATATACGTAAGATATAGTAGTAGTCGAGTATGAGGGTAATTACGCGTCTTCCACAGTATATTCTCAGCTTATGAAAAGGAAGCTTAACATTATCGGAGATTAAAATTCCTGAGAAGTAAAGCGAATATAAAAAAATTCATGCAAGCTCGATATGCACATAAAATAAATATGGGCATTTGAATTACAGGTGATTTGACAATGCCTTTACCGAGTGTCGTTGTCGCCCAGCATCAGGATAAGGTCATATCCGGTCGTTGGCACCCGACGGAGTTCTCCTTCCTCAGTACTTCCGCTGACAAAACTGCTACCCTCTGGGCATTGCCACCAGTGTAAACCATACGCTTATCGTATTTATTTGTAAATCTAATGGTTATCCGTTAAGAAGCTCCATTTGTTTTCCCCTCGCGAATTAATCATTTGCCCGAATTCGTTAATCGGAAGTTCGGAAGTCATAAGACGAGAAGAAGTAAAAATTATAATGCGTATTGTTTTTTAAATTGAAGAAAGACTTTATTATTATTATTATTATTTTTTTTTTTTTTTTTTTTGACTGCTTGTGTTTATCTTTCTTGTGGATGACGTAACTTTTTACGATTTTCAAACAAGAATTTCATAAAACGTTTTAATGACCGTTATAAAAATATCGTATTTGCAATGTCGGTGTTTTTGTTTACAAATACTCTTTTGTGATAAATGATAAATCAGAAACTCGGTTGAAATGTTTCACCAGTCTTATTTTAATGTCATTATTCAAACTTTTTCATAATAATTTATATAATTGTCGCCTGTCATAAGTAAGATTCGCCTCCCTTTGCATTAACGAAGCCAGGATAAATTTGAAAAAAAATAAAAAAAATGTATCATCGATACTATGAATTCAGAAAACGATTTTCGAAATGACATTTGTTATCTTTTTTGCTACTAATTAATTACATTAAAAATATTCTAATACATTATAAAGAAGTAAAAAATACATTGAAAAGATTGCAATTATGAGATTTTGGTCTCGATTTTTGTCGAAATATGGATGATAATACTTTTTGGAATGGAATGGAAATTAAATTTATTACGTATGTTGAATATTACATTATTTACAAATTGTTTTTCTATAAACATTCTTATATATATTTATAAGTAGTTACTTAATTTTTTTCGTTCAAATTAGTCATCCATTTTTACAGTGATTTATTGTAAATGTTATTACAACTTTTTTCTATTATTTACGAAGCAAAAAAAGTTATTGCATTAGTAAAATATATATAAGTAAAGAAGAGAAATGTTTGAAATAAATAGAGAAGAGAATAAAAGAAATGAGAAACTTAAGACTGGATGGTCATAAATTCGAAATTCAACGATAACCATTCAATTTGAGAACTTTTATGAAAGTATTGGAAAAATATATTGGTATTAAAAAGCTCGGCAGGATTAAAAGTCGACATATATTCATAAAAATTCATTCCTTTATCAAAATTTATTTGCCTAAATAATATCATTATCTAATCGTCAGTAATTATACAATAATTAATCGATAAAATTATCTTCCCTTCTAACATCGATGTAAATATGTTAATGCTTAGATTTAAGATAGAGTTCATTGAATCGGTAAATCGATAATTCATATTTGTGTATAATAAATCTCGTAACATTTTGTTAAAGAAAACAAAACAAAAAAAAGACAAAAACAAACAAAAAAAAAAGAAACAAATAAACAAACAAACAAAAAAAAACAAAAAAAAAACAAAAAAAAAAAAACAAATAAACAAACAAACAAAAAAAAACAAAAAAAAAAACAAAAAAAAAAACAAAATAAAAAGGAAAAAAAAAATAAATAAATTCAAAGCCTACTTTACATCTTATGTAGCATATTTTCAAAAATCGTATAGTAGTTAATCCGACAACGAAGTCACTTTTATTTAATTTTTCTTTTTGTCATCAGCGCTTAAATTTTTGCCAACCTTTTGTTATTTATCTGTCATATACAATTTTAAAGAATCGTTATGTTTCTTGAAATAAATAGTTTAATATCGCCTATATTCGATGAGTAATATTATAATTAGTGCGAATAAATACAAGTAATATTATAAAGAGTATTTGACGAGTATATTGAAAAAATACGCACATAGAATATGATTCACATAATATTGATAGTATAGTGATTGTAAATTATCATTTCTATTATTAGCCGTAATGGTTACTGTAAAAATGGTTTCATTTTAATCGTTGAAATCAATCGATTTCTAATAACATTTTAATCTATCAAACTAATTGATTTCATTGAGTTGATTGAATTGTTCTTCGGTAGAAGTATTATCAACGGATTATCAATAAAAATAGAGAATGTTTTATCAATAGATATTATAATAAACGTATATAACCATTCGTATGAAAATGGGCGAAGAATTAAAAATAAATAAATGATAGATATAATTAATTTAAAATTTAAATGTGCGCAGATAGTAAGCTCCGGCATATCAAGTTCGTGACGACTTTACAGTAGCGAATGTAAACGTGCTGGAGAAGATAGTGCAAAATCATAAAATACAAGAATCAAGAAAGATAACTGCGAGATTATTAAGTACTTCTTAAAACTATTAAATATTATATATAACTCGTTACATTCTAAAAAAAAAGGAAAAAAAAATATATTTATTATGTCATCGATATTATACGTATTATATGATTTTGAGGAATCGAGCGTGTATACTGACTGTTAATACTTTATCATTTTGTCGAATTAATAATGATTAATATGACTTATACATACATATATATATATATATATATATATATATATATATATATATATATGTGTATAATTAATATATAAATAATGGTACTTAAAGTTTATCAAAATTATGTTAAGCAGGATTATTTACAATGTCAGTATGCTTAGATTCCTTAATAAAGAAAAGAAGAAAGAAGCGAAAGCAAAATGTTATAAATGATTGGGCGAGTATCAATGTAGGGTACTTCGAGGGGCTGTTAATTTACTGCCGACATTTTTAAGTCGAACTTGATAATAAAAGCCTTGATATAATTTTGTTATGATTGAAATTAGTAAATGAGCTCTCATCCATAAGAGGGAGAAGTGGAAAAAAAATGAAAGAAGCGTCTGCTTTTTGCGTAGCAATTTGTCGTGCCTTCTATCGTGGCTGCTTTCGGCGATTTGCGATTTATTTTTGTATCTTGATCCTTTAATACATATATTCTCCTTTAAAAAGAATAAATAGATATATCCTTATCGCCAAAAACTTTTTTCGACCTTCTGTCTATTCCTCTTCGTCTACAATACTTTTCCCATCATAGAAATTCCAAATATCCAACAGAACTATCTACAACATTATCTTTATGCACATATATGAATTTTGTACATCCGAATATCATCTCGATTATTTAACCTAAGACGAACAAAATAAAACAAAGTAATTCATTGCAAAATTATAATATCGCATGGTTGACGTATTATTTACAACTTTGTACTTTTTCTGTAGATATGACACTGTATGTAATATTATCACATATTATTTAAACAATAAAAATTTACGTTATTGAAACTAATAATTATAATGTGTGTAATTTTGTATAGGAATCTATTTTCGTATAGAAATTACCATTTAATTTATTTTTCATTAAAAATATTCGTAACTTCAATAGTATATAAACTTTAAATTCTATATTACGTTAAAAATAGGAAAATTATATATTGAAAGTTTTGGTAATTTAAATTGTATTGTTATTATATAAATTATTATTGAATAATCTTTATAATAATAAATAATAGTAAGAATAATATTCTTCTTAATAAATCAACATGTTGGATGTACATATTATAAGTTTCTTCAAATCTATGTTGAGTACTCAGTTTTAATTTAACATTAAATAAAATGTAAAATAATTGAAGCAGCATTTGTGTAATCCCACTAAACAATTGTTTCTTCTAATTATTTCTTAGATTGATTTTATTATTAATTATTTGTCTACCTGACGTATGTTATTAATTTCGTAATCTTTTACTTGTGATTTGTTAACTTTAGTTTCCATTTACGATTATATCAAATGCATCTCATTCGTTTTCATTTGACTATGATATAAAAAAATTTTTTTTTTTTATTTGTTTTTATATTATATTTAGATTTCGAACTATATTTTTATATTTCTATTTTAGTTTGAGCTTTTGATTTTCCATTTCCTTTCTCTCATCTACATAGTTATATTGTTTTAAAGCAAAAATTTTTATTTTTCGTAATTATTCTATATTCATGTTAGAATTATGCGAAAATTAATAATAATAATAAAAACAAAAAACAATATTTTATCCCGTATTTCATGAAATGTCCCTTTGGCTGTGACATTCATCACTCATGGCATATACGTCGATGACATTTTTGGGGGTGCGGGCACGCCGCAATATCTAATCGAAAC
>NW_011948418.1:987828-1021190 GCF_000503995.2 Ceratosolen solmsi marchali
CTCTGCTCGGCAGGCGGTTTCACGCTGACAAAAAGGCACTCAACTAATCGAGAGGTTCTCGCCTCTATTAACGCATTCAAAATACAGGAGTTAACAATTACACTTGATGACTACACAACCAAATTACTCGGATTACAGTAGAGTCTTAACGAGGACGCGTTTACATTGTCAATAACAATTTCAGTTGAAACTGACCGCTTCACCAAACGATCAGGCGCACTCTTTTACTGGGGACGCCAAGGAAGTCTCGGTGTCTTTTGGCAGGGACACCACGAAATGAACACACCGTCAGTTTCGTGTGCGTATTTAACAAGTTAAGCGGCAGCGAAGGGATGTTGGAAGAAGAAATCAACGACGTGGCGATGACGAATAATTCAATTCGGGAATTATTCAAGTTAGATGGTAGCAATCTCCACGAGATCAAGGGCTGACTCTACCGCCCCCCCCCCCACGTGTACTGCCAGGGTGTACGAAATTAATAAATATATTTACATGAGAAAAGTATATAGTAAAGAAAAAATGTTTTTAGATACCGATTCGAAGTGATATATCGATAAAATCAAAAGTAAAAGCTATATCCTTCTAATTTTCTATTTACTATAAAAATCTTTGTTCTAAACATGCAAACGTTTTTTTGCTTTTTTATTGTTGTTGTTTTTGCATACTCGTGTAAACATCCCATAAGATTGAGTATTGAAATAGCGCGTATTTAAATGAGCCAATAAGTTCAAACTTTCTTTACGCATGTCTACTAATGACAGGACTATCGGGTCCTCTGATGGCGATTTTAGTAACTACTGATAACGTAAATTAATATTATTCTTACTGTTCCCTCCGATATTAGTCAGTTTCATATCTACTGCATACGCGAAAGAATAATTTCTCTGTAAGAGGTCAAGTGTTGAGTTATATATTAAAAAATTATCGGAACGCGCTTGAAGTTTCGCACCAAATTTAATTAAATGATGTTGAAGAATAACGATATATTAATTTAAAGAATCAGAATAATTGTTTAATATCATTTTTGTAAAAATGGTATGTACGTAATGTGTAATATTAAAATATTTGTTCATTCATTTGCATTTGGTGTAATATCTATTTTCTTAAAGTGAAATTGTACATTATAGTACTTATCAATATACTGCTCTACGTGCATTAGTGTGTTACATTAAAAACAAAAAAAAAAAAAAAAAAAAAAAAAAAAACAAAAACAAAAAAAATTGAAGTGACTTTAATTTTTATTTAAGAGAAGTTACAATAAATTCTATGCCGCACATCATTTGGTTAATACATACGCTACAGATATAGTTATATTACTTCAATTATTCAAATTAAATTTAAAACATTAAAAACATCTATGTTTTTATTTCAAAATGCTTGGATTTAGGTTTTTCGACGGCTATTATCGATTGTGTCCAAATTCCTACTTAAGTCACATATAAATTGTTCAGGCTACGCAATTTTTATGTAAAATATGATTTATCTTATGCAAAAAAATATGAATTTAACTATCGATATTTTTTAGAATAAGAACTAAATTATAAAAAATTCTTTCATTGTACTATTGGGTTGAAAATTGAATATGATTGATATTATATTAACTATGAAAAGAAATTAATATGTATACAGATGTATTACGCTTCCTTATCTTATTAAATATATAAATAATTGCTAATCATTGTAATGTTTTATTTATATTCAAGAAGAAAAATTAAAATTGAAGATTAAATAACAATTAAAACAATGTGTTTCAAATTGACAAAAATGTAATTTAAATTGAAATTTCAATATTATTTTTTATATTATTTATAATTTTATAGATTGTTTATAAATAATTCTTCGAAACTTAATGTATTAATTAATATAATGAACAAAAAGTTTAGGCATTAATATGTCGGAAGATTAAAAATGGATTTTATTAGAATTTTACGAGTAATGGTATTTAATAATTTCCTTCACATCACAATAATTACCGACTAGATTTTCATAGAGATATTGGCTCATTTAAAATCGATGAAATTCATCCTTGATTAGTAAAAAGTCACGAGGATCGATCATTTGTTAATTAAAGGAGTATTGAAAAAATTTTCAATAAAAATAGATTATTTTGTTTTTAATACAAATTTCAAATAAAATAATTAAAATTAATCATATAAAAACATCGTTTCTTTTTTTTATTTTTGCATTATTAAAATTCATACCTTATGATATATAGAATTTTCGTAGTTTCATTAAGTGGTGAAATTAGAATTTTATTGAAAATGAAGTTTAAAATAATTCTTTACAAATTCACTTCCCCGTCACATTGTTTGACTTTATTGAATAATTCATAAGCAAAATTGTACGAATCAATAGCTACAAAATTTGGTTTGATTTTTCTAAAAACAAAAAAAAAAAAAAAAAAAAAAAAAAAAAACAATATTAACATATCTTTACGTTTACTAAGAAAAAGAAAATTGTATTGTTTGAGAAAAAAGTAAATGTAAATTAGGTGAAGTATGATAAAAGAGAACTGTAATTTAAGTCCTTTTTTTATGTCATTCGTAGTACTTAAATAGCCATATCCGATGATATAAAGTACAATATGGATTTCTTGGAAAAAAAAACATTCGATTTCCCGCAATGATAACATTCATATATGTATGGAACTGTAAATCGGGAAACGATAACTGATTGCTGATATATGACAAATAAAGTTGAAGGAATGTTTACTTAATTAGTATTCAATTCTTAGAAAACTATAAAAACGCGTCTTTAAAAAAAATATTCCCATTAATTATGCAGAAATTAGGACAAATATATAAAATAATATTAATGATATTACGGATCAATCATATGCATATTTGATTAATATTTTGCAAAATATATTTTTTAACAGCTATTTTACAATGCAGTTTCATTGAAATCCCATAGATACATAAAAAATTCTCACATTTACTTTTACAATGTCTACGATAAAATTATCCTTAGATTTTATTTTACAATTTTCTCAATCACGTTTACATTGCAATAATCCTGATGTAGATGTAATAACACAAACATAATATTTCATTTACGCATTAATTTATTGTTTAATTTTATTATTGTTTGAGACGATTTTGAATTTGTAATTAACGCAATATATTAAAAATCATTATATTATTAAGAAGTAGAATTCTTAATTATAAAAGTGAATTTTAGATAATTACATTCAATCAATTAGTTGGCTATTTCAAGTATTACAAAATAAAAATTATAATAATTCTCCGGTAATATCAGTATTTTTTTTATTTTAATCTTATAGTGTTATATTGGGAAACATTTTTACGGAAATCAGCGGTATTATATCATATATATATATATATCCTACAAATAAAATATGTATTGCAAATAAAATATTTATAACTATGAACATAAACAATCATTGTACATTTAATATTATAAAAATAAAGGAAGAATAATAATGATTGGTGTATAGTTATAAATTGTAATATTTATTTATTTATATCTTTCTAGGTTGAAGAATACTTACCTTACAAATATTTATAAAAAGTGTAAATAGAAAACAGAGTTTTGTCTTTTGAAAAAAAATGATTATCGTGATTTTCATTGGTATATTATTAAGTCTTTTATTATATCTTATATATACATTTTTTATTAAGACGCATTATGACTTCTGGTTACGAAGAAATGTTAAAGGACCAAGGCCGATTCCAATTTTTGGAAATGACTTTTCAATTTTTATTGGAAAGACTCATCCGAGTGAATTAAATAAAATTCACTATAACAGATTTAAGGATGAAAAAATGATTGGTATTTTTCGAAATACTTTACCAGTCCTGATACTGATTGATGAGAAATTAATAGAACATGTCCTTACTAAGGACCGTTTGATCTTCCCTGATCGGGGAATCGGACTTCAAAATAATCCAATGGAATTATTACATCATCATGTTTTTAATTTAAGAAATACAGATTCCGATCATTTAAAGAAAAGCTTATCCAAAGTATTTTTAAACACGAAGATAGATGAAAAATCTGAAAAAATTACCAATATAATAGATGATTTTTTATTACATATCGATGAAATTATAAAAAACTCAAAGTTAATTGACATTTGTCATCTTTTAAATAAATTGACCACTGAAATAATTGGGGAGTACGGGTTTTCATTAAAAATGAATGAATTCAGTAATTTAGCTAAAATTTTTAATTCTAATAGCAAAAAAAGTAATTATTTTAAATTCCTTAAACACTATTTTAGAGAATATCCGACATTTAATACTAGCATTTTGGAATTTCTTCATACGTGTGTAATTAAATTTACGACTAGTAATAATGAAAAGAAAACAGCTTATTACACTAAACTCGTACAAGATGTCGAAACATATAGATATAGGAATGCAATAAAAGAAAAAGATTATTTTGGGAAATTAATAGATGTATATAATACTCAGGAGAGAAAAAGTATAGGTACGTTGAAATGTTGTAATATTTATTCTATTACATTAAATTCATAACTTAATTGTTAAAATAATTCGTAGCATATGTTTGAAAATTTAATATTATATACAATTGCCATGCAATCATAATAAATTTAATAAAATATAATGACGACGATAATGACGATGATGATGATGATGATAATAATAATAATAATAATAATAATAATAATAATAATAATAATAATAATAATAATAATAATAATAATAACATCAACAACAACAATAACGATAATATAGTATTGAATTGAAAGTCTTATGATCAAATCTAGTTTTACAATCGTATTAAGATGATATTGATATTTAAGTTTTAAACGATTTATTAGATGCTCGCCTACTTGTACATAATTGATAAACATTTTCACAGATTTAACCGATAAATACAGCTTCATGGCATCACAGACGTATTTATTTTTTAAGGCTGGATCAGAAAGTATTGCTATTACAATAAGCAACGCTTTGTACGAAATTGCAAATAATAATGATATTCAAAATAAATTGCGTGATGAGATAATTAAAGCTTATAATGAATCAGATTGTCAAGTATTAAATTCGGATAATATTAAAAATATGAAATACTTAGATAAAATTTATAAAGGTGAGTTCAACTATTTTTTATAGAACTTCATTACAATTATATTGTCATACTAACCAAATATGAATGTTTAATTGATTTTTTATTGATGTAACACTACCACGTGTCACGGTAGACTTTCGATCTAACGCACACACGCACGCGCACGAATCCCCCCCCCCACACACACACATACACACACACGCATAAATATAAATCAAAGTTTATTAGAATATAAATTGTATATTATCGAATACGATATTGTCCGACAAAAGTTAACAATTCATTCTTAATTTTAATATTTAAACAGTTTCGCAGTCTTGCGTCAATGAAATTTAGAATGAAACAAAGCTGTGAATTGAATTTAGTAATTAAAGATGCATTAAGTAACAATGATTTATGCAAGATTTTCGCTTATATAATATATCTTACTAAATTTACCTCCAAATTTATGTATACACGATGATTAATAGAAATCCATTGATAAATCGGGTCTTAAGAATTGCAATTAGTAAAATTGGAAAAATCCCCTCAGTAGAAATTAAAGACTTTTTATAACATAATTTTACTATATATCTATAATAATACTATAGACATTTTAATTATTAATATCCGAGTTTAGATCTTCTATGTAGCATCCTAATATAAACTCTATCTAATTTAATGTAATAACTAATATAATTCTTTTTCATTTCATATATATATATATATATATATATATGAATAATGTGAATGTTTTCAAGAATATTTTATGCCCTCCAGAGACATTACGAAAATATCCGCTCAGGGATATAATAAGAATATGTAATAGAGAATACACATTTAATGGAACTGATGTGACTATTCCGAAAAACACACGAATAATAATACCGCACTATGCGCTACAAAGGGACGAGAGAATTTATATCAATCCAGAAAGATTTGATCCTGATCGACTCGTATCCAATAAAAGTAGATTTCATTATATGCCATTTGGCCATGGATCACGCCAATGCATAGGTCAATTATCTTTATTCATATCTACGATAATTTAAATCTTGCAAATGATATTTGACCTTTTACATTTACATTTTGCAGCTGGTCTCTTTGCTGAATTCGTATTCAAAATTGTTGTACTAAAATTAGTAAAAAATTGTAAGATTATAAATGTAGATACGGAACGTGAAAACGACCCATGGAAAATATTTTTATTTCCAAAACAAGGAATAAATTTAATATTAGAAAAGTTATAATTTAATATTATCTATAGTTTACGTAGAAATTTTTTTTTGTAAAAAGTACAATATGATCGTGTACCTATAGTATTAAAAGTTTGAATAGTACAATTATACTTCTAACGATTTTCGATAAATCAATTTAACAACAACAATAATATAATGATATCATCATTTATCTCTTATTAATATAATAATAGGATAAAGATCGTGTATATGTATTTTTAAAATTATAAATCTATTCAACGCTTAATATATTATTGTATTGCATTGATAGCTCTAACTTCTTTATTCAATCTATCATCTAATGTTTATTGACACTCAATAAAATAATAAAGGAGAAAAAAACATTATCAACATATGTACCAATTTAATCGAATAGTTATGCTTATAATGAAAAAATCGCATTTTGCAATAGTTGAAAATAAATAATGTATTTTTTATGGATATATCATCAATCATTTCTAGCATTTCTTTCATGTCTTTTCATTGTTTGTTACATTATTCGTACAACGTAAAATTTACGAAATTAAAATTCTATTTTTAATCTTGAAACTGTTTAGAAACTATTTTCTATTTTATTATCATTTGTTTATTAATAATTTTCTCTGTAGGTCTTTTTTCATTGGTGGATATGCATCTGATCCTTCTGCTCGGTCCTTTACTACGCAGTTATATAATATACAATCATAATAATCCTTCCCTTCTTATTACTCACTTATAATTGTTGAATTATTTTACAGATAAATAGGATTCATCGTGTAATGAACATTGATATATACACGTTGAAACATACATTAATCGGTACATAAGATATTTATTTCCCTGTTGCCCTTCAAATCTCGGAATTGTTAAGTCATTCAATTGATAATTCGTCATCGACAATAAATGTACGCATCTATTATTAGTAGAACAAATTCTTCATTAGTACTTCAAACTCCGAGTTATACAGGCTTACGCATGAACATCCTTCAACATGTTATCTATACTTATTTATTAAATATTTATACGATATTGCTGCATGTAACAAAATGAGATGTTATCTTTTATTAATTGTACTTATGATTGTTCATAATTAAGTCATCTACGTTTTGAACAGTCAATTCTAAATTTTATTTTTCTGAATTTCCATATATTTTGCAGTTTAAATGTCGTAAAATGAATTCGTCGCGTTATTACATTGTGATATGCATGAAATTGTCGTAATAAGTATTAATTTTATTCAGCAAGATGAAATATGAAATTTTGAAGAAAGATGAAATAATTTTATGTGTATGAATAAAATGTAATAATTGATTGGGTACAAATTTAGTTCGCATTATATATTTTCAGTTATAAAACGCTCTTTACGGGTATAACCATTAACTTATAGATTACCGTTTTGAGTTAAAGTTGTTTTATTTCTATTCTATTGATAAAATATTAATATATATATATATATTTATGTAGATTATATCGTTTTTACATCTAATAAGATTACATTTAATTACATATTTTTGCATCTAATAAGGAAATAAATATTGTTATTTAAAGCTGTAAGCACCTCTTGAATGGTTTTGTTATCTTGAATTGTAACGTTACTCATATAAATCATTATCATATTATTTATCATATCGTATAATATTATCATATTATCATGCCATTTTCATGACTTGCAGATTTTCGCAAGGATGTAACTAATAAATAATCTGTTCCAATCGCAAACTTTTCCAGTTTTAGTTCAATCAGTATGCTACGTACATCTTTCATTGGTTAAAGAGATATTTTCACTCTAATTTTTGTGAATTTTACAATTATATAAGTTTGAAGAATTATATTATTTCTCTATTTAATTGACTGTTTATGTGTAAGTATGATTTGATTGTAAACGTACACAATAGTTATTACTATATGGCTTTGTATATGTATCACGCAAGCTTAATTTTTAATTCAGAACAAATTTATTCAAGAAAAAGATATTTATTAATTTATTGTAACAATCGTTAATATCGCAGTTGAATAATATAATTTTTAAAAAAGCTATTACCACTTTTACTACGTCATGCACATTAAAGATAATTTTTTAAATTTCATTTCTTCTTTTACCAAGTCGTTTTTATCACTTTCCTATTATTGTTAATTAATACATTTAATATTAAGCGAAGTGTAATATTAAATATATATATATATATATATTGTCACAGATGATAAATGCGACTACGGAAGCGGGTCTATTAGTTACGGATTATTAAATTCTTCATTTACTCAACCTAGATTTAGTTTGCACTGATTAATTGTTTTATGTCACTAATAATACAGAAATTTTGCTTTCTTCTCAACTTACTTTTCTTCGACCGATTTTCTAGTGCATAGCATTTGCTCATTAAATATATTTCTTTTTTAAGTTTTTCCTCAATTTTTTATTTAAACAATTCATATAGAAATTTTATTTATGTAGTTATACTTTTATGATTATCAACTCTTATTATTCAACTAATTCTTTTTGAAACCGCTGTTGATAATTTATTAGCAAATAATTTTAACGTGAATGACTTAAATATGACTCGAGACTAAGAAGATTTTCAAACAACAAAAATAATAAAATAAAATATTTCTAAAATCAAGTATTATTCTAATAATACCATAATATTTTATTAACATCTTAATGAATTTACTGGAAAAATTTTTTTATTTTATACAGTTGAAAAAAGTATGCAGATTACGTGTAATTTTTAACCGCTTTTGGTTAAACGCAAGTTTAACGAAATGCAATTTGGTAAAATAACTGAAATAATCAATATTTTTCATTAACATACTTTTTCTAATAGGCAATTTCATAAAGTGTATTATTTAATATTAAATTAAGAAGTCATTTTTATAAATAGCTTATTTGTAAATAGTTTATTTGTTTGAACAAGAAATACGTTAATTCGTTTGCCTAAAAAATTGATGAAACTTTTATTTATTAGTTATTATTATGCAATAATATACAATAATTATAGTAATTAATAGTATAGAATAGCATATTGTAAAAGTCCAGTACAACGTATGAATATTTATATATAATAGATACAATTCTATCTAATATTTTAGCATTGTTACAACAATGAGAAATAATTTTGGTAAAAATTGTTTTTTTTTAGACAATTTTCAGTAATAATAATGGAATGTGGAAATTGGAAAATTTACGTTGCTTTTGTTATATTCATTATTGGCTTTTATCACTATCTCAAATTACATTTTAACTTTTGGAAAAGACTTAAAGTCGTCGGACCAAAACCAAATATATTTTTCGGTAATATTATTGACGTATTTTTTGGAAAAATCAATATAGCCTTGCTGTTAAAAAGATATTACGAGGAGTACGAAGGCGAAAAATTAATAGGCATCTATACTATGCGCTCTCCTAATTTAATTATCAAAGATCTTGATTTCATAAAGAACGTGCTAATAAAGCATTTCAACGACTTTTCCGACCGTGGAATCCATATACCTAAAGATCCCTTTGACCAAACTCTCCTGAACTTAAAGTATGACGAATGGAAGGCGCTCAGGCATACTTTATCACCCACTTTCACTTCGAGCAAGCTCAAAGAAATGTTCTATTTAATGGAAAATTGCGCTGCTCGTTTTGAAAAATACATAGAGCATGTAACGAAAAATGATGATCCGATAGAATGCCGTGATTTAACGGCAAAGTACACCACTGAAATAATAGGTGTTTGCGCATTTGGCCAGGAGTTCAATGTTTTTGACGACGACAGCAATAAATTTCGTGAGCTCGGGCGAACGACTTTTGAAATAAGTTTTACGAGCACATGCAGACGTTTCACGCGAAACTTTTTACCACAAATTTATGATCGATTGAAATGTTTGCAATATAGAAAGGGGCTCGATTTCTTCATTAAATCTATAACAAATACAATGGAGTACAGGAATAGGAATAATTTAAGGAGAAACGATTTTGTCGATTTATTAAGAGACATGAAATATAAATCGGGCAACACGAATAAGATAGGAGATATAGGTAAGTGAAATCTTTAAAAACAAAACAAAAAAAATTGATTTTATTACTACTTTTATTGACTATATTGGTCAATTTTAAATAAAAATTTCATGTTTCTTTTTTCTTTTTTTTTTATATATATTATCATATTATAACACTCTTCGACAATATTCGTCTATGAAAATCATTACCGAACCTAAATAATATTCATAATAATATTTCCAATAATAATCCAAGTACTGCATTTGCACAATATATAATTATGTAAAATACATTTGTACAAATTGTAGAATTATCCAATAGATTTTTAACTGGACAAGCGTTTATATTTTTTGCCGCTGGTTTTGAAACTTCATCAACTACGATAAGTAATACATTTTATGAATTAGCGTTAAACGAAGATATTCAACATAATCTTAGACAAGAAATCCAAGAACATCTTGAAAATAATAATGGAAAGTTGACATATGATATTGTGACAAGGATGACATATTTGGATAAAGTTGTTAAAGGTAACTAAAAATATCACAATTTATATTATTTCGGTCGATTGATCTTGTGCAATCAATAATTAATTAATATCATAATTTTAATAAAAAATATTGAATTATTGTTCATCGCGTTAACCACTGGGTTTCAGAGTCACTAAGGAAGTATCCGCCGGTAGGTTTCCTTCAAAGAAAATCAGTGAGCTCTTATACCTTTGACGACACGAATATCACAATACCAAAGGATACTTCGATCTATGTGCCCGTATGGGCGATTCATCACGATCCAAACATTTATCCTCTTCCCGAAAAATTCGATCCGGAAAGATTTAACGATGAAAACACTGAAAGTAGACATCCCATGAGCTATTTACCATTTGGTCATGGGCCGCATAATTGCATAGGCAACTATTGAAATTGAAAAATAATTGAACTAATCTTATTTAAATTTATCCCCCATTAGTTTTATATGTTTATATTTTAGGCGGACGATTTGCAAATTATCAGACGAAAATTGGGATCATAACATTAATTAAAAAATTCAAGCTAAGTATTTGCGAAAAAACATTTAAGTCATACGAGGTGGAACCTCGATCGATTATTGCCGGAACACCAGTTGGAGGAATATATTTAAAGATTACGAAAATTTAGCGTATCCCGTGTCTGTGGTAGTAAGTGCAAAGTATATTTTCACGATTTTAAACATGCGATATGTGAGGAAGTAAAATAACATTCACCAATAGTTAGTTGTTGAGATGAATTTATTTCTAAAATTTTTCTGACTTTTTTTTCAAACTTCATCAAATTTGACAATACTTTTTCAGATGTAAATTACAAAAGCCACTAATGCATTTTAATGACATATCTTCAATATCATTATTCCATTACAATATTGTGAATTATATTTTTCTAATGTATTTTTTATCGATTAATATATAAAAGGTATTACGTAATTTCGTTCTGATATGTTGAAATTCGAAATACTCCTATGAATAATTGAAGATTAATATCGAGCGAATTTTTCCAATTTAATTGTCGTTTGTAAACTATATTCGATATAATTTTTTCTTCCTTACATGTTTTACGAGTAATAACTAATCGATTACCATAATAGTCTTTTAATTTTAATATTATTTTATATTTAGAAGTTACGTATTTGATTATTTCATACATGATTTATTTTACTTTATACTACTTACGAATATGTTTCGGAACAAATTTTAAAAACATATGTGTTTATGAGATACTTGTTTGGATACTATTTTATAGATACAAATTATAACGAAATTAATGATATTTTATTCATATTGATATAAGGAATAATTAGAAAACCAACGTGAATGTACGAGAGACTATAATTGTTGTAGATTTGAATTATGAATATTACTATGTTGAAACGTGACATCACGTATTAATCGATTAAAAAACAGTCGTTGCAACAAAATCTTATTTTGATCATAATTATTGACTTTGTATTTTACATTAATAAAAATGGTATTATTTTATAATGCATTAATTAATTCATTTAAAATATTAATTATATATGTAATCTGTTGTTATTCTTATTTAACCAATAGTTATACTTAATACACAATAAAATATTAGGATAAAATAAAAATTAAAAATTAATTAAGTTTCGCAAAACACGACACGAAGATATTAAATTATATATTTTCAATACAATTATATTACAGTTTTAATATTTAAATCACACTTGTTCAAAGCTGTTAATAATATACGTTCTAGTTCTTCCTTTTATTTTCAAATAAGAAAGAAATAGAAGTGAATATGAAATTGATAATATTACTTTTCTGCTATTTTGTTAACGCAGTATTCTGTAATTAAAACATATACTTTCATTAAGATGTTAATATATTAGATTTGCAATTTATTTATTAATTTATTTTCTAGGTCAAAGCTTAGCAGAAATATGTGCAAGACGCTGTAAAAGTAAATTATACATTTATAATATATTTTCTTTACGAATAATCAATACGGTTCAATACATTTTTTTTTTTTTTTATAACATTGAATAATTACTAACAATAATCTTTATATTGAAATAGTTTATTAAGTTCTTTTTACAATTAATGCTAATATAAGAGATAATGAATAATGATGAAAATTTAATAAAAACATCGGTATAAATTAACATTTTATCTATATTTAATATTGACATAAAAGAATATCCTCTTATTAATTAATTATTGCAGAGTTACATTGTACGATTGATCGTGTAATATTTCTTATTTATATGATTTTTAAACTATTAATTCTGTTACAGAATTTAAAGGCCCAAAAAGGGCAATGTGCCACGTACGTTGTATGTCGATGGGAGGATGAATGTCTGCCATTTTTATAAATAAAATGTTTGGGCGACGAAAACATCGACGTGAAAAGTAACGAGAGAGACAATAATGGAAATCGCAAAAGAATAATAATAAAAATTAAAAATTTGTCAAAAAAATTACTCTTTCTATGCTTATTTTTATTTGTACTTTAATTGTGACGGTTTTGCTTTTACTTTTTATCAATACCTTCGACAGTTATCAATCATCTTACAATCCTTGAGATTAAGTTGAGAAGAAGGTTGATTAATAAATTACAAGAATAAAAACACATATTACTTTATATATTCATGGATTTATATGTATTCGTCGTAGCTAATTATATGTAGATAATTGAGACAATTATCATGTACTTTTATCACATGTGCTTCGGTGTTCTGATAATACTGTCACTTGTATTCTAGTACGATGAAACACATTCGAAAAACGTTTAATATAATAATTTTTTTATAAACGTGCGTTACAGTTATACAAACTAAAATACAGGAAATTCAAAATGTTGAGGTTTCAATTTAGCAATCATAATTACGCAAATAGGCATTCAGATTTTCACTATACGATTTTCAATAAAATGTTATTTACATTTTTATAACAATTTTTGTAGCCTATTATTATCAATATTAATTAAATTTTTTTGTATCAAATTCATGTTTTTTAGTATAACATTTCAATGACATGGCAAAGTATTGTAGCAAATTATTAATTTTTGAATTATCTAAAGAAATTTTACTTTATATAAAAGTACTCTTTTCCGATGATTATAACAATTATTATAACATATTATTATTATGACAAAATGATTGATATTTTGCCTAATAAATGAATACGAATTATCTAAAATCACAATTTGGTATATTTGATCTATTATGCATTATATTATATATAATATATAATCGAACTATTTATCGTATTGTCTTATAAATCATTATAAATTAGTCAGTTATTAAACAGTCCTTTGGTGTCTTTTTGTTGCTCTTTTTATATTTATATTTATTACTATGCATTTTCTAAAAACTGTTGAAAATCTATGAAAAAATTGATAACGTGCAATTAACGTATTTCCATTTATCACCAGCGATGAAATGCAAGATTGTGCAAGCATAATTTTCTTTTGTGATAAATGTGCGATATATGCATCTAATGACTAAATATTTAATGTATATTTTACGCAATCAATGGAGTATCGTGTTTAATTAGAGAGACTTCTTATAATCATGTTATAATTTTTATGTAACAGCTATCAGTATTTCTTACTTACTAATATGTTTGTTTTTCCGACATTAATATATCATTGCCACAATGTATTAAAATATCAATGCTACAATGTATTAATTATCATCAAAAAAAAAAAAATAAAAAATAAAAAAATAATAGACAATTAATTCATCATCATGTGGGAATATATATTATGAATATATGGGAATACATATTATGTGGTCAGAAATTTGCTTTCCATATAGAAGAATTTATAAGATTGATATTAATATAAAATATAGAATATAATAGAGAATTAGCAATGTCATTATAATTATAACTTTTTTCTACGCTCTATATATTTTTATATTGAGACGACATTTTGAATATTTAAATATACATTTATGTAAAATTACTAAAATGATTAATGATTGATTAATAGATTTATTAATTCACTTAATTATAATGTTATTTTAATAT
Source organism: Ceratosolen solmsi marchali (assembly GCF_000503995.2). Classification (NCBI taxonomy): domain Eukaryota; kingdom Metazoa; phylum Arthropoda; class Insecta; order Hymenoptera; family Agaonidae; genus Ceratosolen; species Ceratosolen solmsi. Next base: position 1,002,593 of record NW_011948418.1, read on the forward strand.
ATTTAATTCAACAAGTTATAATAGTTTAATACAATAGTCTTAATATAATATACTGCAGTTATAATGAATGATAATATTACTGATGTTGAATGTTATAATATTACTTTTAACAACAATTTTTATGCTTTTTGAAGACTTAATTGGTAATTTTAAATTTAATTTTAGTAGGTATGTTAAAAAAAAAAAAATAATAAAAATAAATAAATAAAAATATGAAAAAAAAAATAGAATCGAAAAAGCGGAATTAATTATAATAATGTTCAGTAATAAATAATCGTCGTTTCTTCACGAGCATCAATCAGTAATATATTTTGTTATATAAGTTCGTCATATAAATTCGTTGTTAAAATAAAAAATTCAAAACATTTATAATATTTTCATTATTTTTGGCTTTCGGGACAAACGGCAGTTATAATTATAATGAAAGTCTTCATCATCTATATCAGCTTTATTATCTTGTCAATATTAATCATGAATGGTATGTATTAAGTTAATTTAATCGAGTCAGTGATTATAATTTTTATGTATTTTAAATTGTGCAGGTGATAACGCTATAAATAAATTTTCATGGTGCGATGTAAAATGTGGACGTAAGCTAAAAATAATGATAAATAGTTTTTTTTACAATATAGAATGATAATATTTCATATTATATTGTGAAGAAATTTTATATTTGTATGTATTCGTTTCAATTAATTTGAAAACACGATGCTCTTATGCATTTAAAAATTTTATCCATTTATAGAAACTATTTAATACGTAATAACTATTTTTATACGCTATTACGAAATATTATGAGTTCTTTATTGTTATATTATTCTATATTTTATGCATATTTCTTTTTAAACATTACTCTGATTATTTTATAGAAAATATTTTTTTTAATTATTATCCTTCGTCTTTAAATTATAAATAAGAGCTACTATGAGTCGATCATTTTCGTTGTTTTTACAATAATAATTATAATGCAAACGTAAAATTATATTTTTTTAATATATTTATTAACATTTATATTGCAATTTTATCGTATTCTATATCATATGTATATATATACGATATTTGAATTTTTACTCAATGTGAAAAAATGCTGAAAATGTATAATGTTAATGTATAATATTATGTATAATGTATAATGTATAATGTATAATGTATTAATAATATAGAATTTAGCAACAATAACTTCGAAAGTAGTTAATACATTTGTTTATTATGAAATGTCAATACAAAAAAAAAACAAAAAGACGTAATATTAATATTTTTACAACTAAACTATCTGAAGAATATTTCTTAATTTTGCATATTTCGCTGCTTAATTTGTATGTTAAAAAGTTTATAAAACAGTTTGTTTTAAAATATTTATACATTATCAGTTTGATAAAAAAATCTTCACAACCTGACGTATATTTATCAGTTGCTTTTTATGTAAAATTATGATAAAAAATATGCATATATATATATATTTTTTTTTTTTAATTTTTTTTTTAATATTTAAATTCATCAGAATATAGATCTAATAATTTTTAATATTACTCTTGAATAAATAAAAAATATAAATCTTCTGAAATTTCAGTTCTTGGATCTATAGCAAAAAAAATGTGTTTGATTGACTGCAAATATCTGAGGAAGGGATAAACGCATTTATTACTTAAAAAAAATGTTTTTTTTTAAATCCGAATGAATATTTTTTCTAAAAGTATCATTGCTACGAGAGACAAAATTAATGTATTTCAGGAAAAATTGTTTAATAAACTTATCATAAAATTATAACTAATTTTCTTATTTCTTTCTTATTCTTATGCTTTCAAACTTTATTGCCTTTAGAAGAATATTTTATATACATTTCATTGATTTTATTTAATGATTATGTAAAAAATACATAATACAGAATTACCTCATTATTTTTACTCGTTGACAAGTAAAGAAATTCTAATTCCACTATAAATAAATGGTCGAATGAATAATATATTGGAGTAACGGCAAATGTAAAATCTATTTCATGGAATATATTATGTTATTATTTTGTGTTTATAAGTTATATTTTGTGTTTATTATTTATATAAGGTATATTTTTCAAAATATTAATATATTTGTAATCAGTATTACATCGATATACATATTGTATATGCATATGTAAGAGAAAAAATAGCATTTACAATGCGATTTACGATACAAAATGTTACTTTATTCTAATATTAACTTTTGAAATGTTTAAATCGACTGAAAACATGTGTATTTTAAATTAAATTAATTTTAGATTATTATATTGAATTTTATATTTATTTAAGAATTCATACATATTTAAAATAAATTAAATAGTAATCCTTATAATTAAATTATTCTTTTTATTGAGACATAGTATTTATTTCCTTGTTAATAATTGCTAAATTCCTGGTTTTATTATTCGTAACTAAAGGATTTCGTAAATACCAAATGCATTTGGAATTAATATGAATTTAGAAATATATTTATGAATTAATAAAAATAAAAATAAAATGAATTAATAAAATAAAAAAACTAATTAAAAATTAATTTTCAAATGATTTCTAATAAGAATAGTACTTTTGATAAAATTGAGTTGCGAATTTTAACATATTTCTATTATTATGTGTCTATAGTTTTCATTTATGAAATTGAATTGATTTTCCTGGAAAAGAAAACGGAAAGTTCTTTTTGCATAGAAGTAGCAGTAGTCGCATCATCGTGTCATTAGTCATTTAAGTGACATGTAATGAATTCTTTACTACAAACATATCATGTGAAAATTTTTATTTAAATAGTTTTTTATCTGAGTTGTTATTTATTATTTGTTCAAAATATTTGTATTTAAAAAAGAAAGAAAAATAAAAAAAAAGAAAAATAGGGGAAAAGCTGAGATTTTAATTTTAATCACTTTTCATTAGATAACATTTTGTAAATTTTTTAAAACAATATATAAAGCTATATGATTGCTCATTAACATATAAAATACAAAGTTTAAATAATTATAAAATTAGCAAACATCATCTTCAATTATTGAATTTAATTAAAAAGATTTTATAGTTTCATAATAAATGATACTTCTAGAGTATATATATATATATATATATATATAGTTATGCAATTTATTTCGTTTTAGACGTTTCAGAATATTTGCTGTTCAATCAACGATACTGATAAATACAAGTAAACCAATTAACAATTGTTTCTCATTTCACTTTCTTTTCCCTCTACTCGAAGCACCAAAATCTTTTGTCATTATATTTTAGCGGTGTTGTACCATGTATAATAAAACCGGCAGTGGTCCCAAAGTAAAAGGATAAAATTACTGTCGAATACGTCACGGCGTGGTCCATAAAACAAAGAGTCGAAACGCTTATATCGCACCAGAGTTGAGCAAAAATCGCAGTGTCAGTTTGTTGTTATTATTGCGTCGCGTGACGGAGCCCACAGGAAAAGCAGATATGGATTTTGGCAGCGTTGCAGAACTATGGTGGGCAAAGCCGAGGCGATCGGTACAGAGGAAAGGATACGTTGCCGAAAAGAAGCGTCATTACGGTCGGTAATTCCCAGTAATTTTCGCCCGGAACATTATAGATTTTTCAGCGAAAATATTTGCATTAAGTGGCGGGGTCCAAGGAGCGCGAGCGCACGTCCATCTCCTCTCATTCGTTTTTCCCAATAGAAAAGCTTGGCTGAGTCATGGCATATACGAAGGCCGTGAAATGGCCGGGGCGTTGCGCGCGTGGCTTATTAATTTGCCTTAAAGTAGGCCAATTAAGTGCATATTGCGACTGCGTACTCCATGGACTTTATCCTATGCTGCGCACTTAACACTCGCAATTTTGTTAAAGCTTAATGCGCGATTAGTATAATGAGGCGCATCCTTTTTTCGCCGACGACAGTAATTTTGGAATTAGAAAATTATTGTGTTTATCGCTTGGGAATTGACCGGACGGGTACTTAAAAAATTAAGAGCGCATGAAATATTTATGCAGGACTTTGCTTATGCTGTCCTGTCTGGTACAGGGATGTCGCTTATTCATGAGCGAGATAAAGAGACATTTCGAGTTTCATGCTCGTCAAATTTTGGAAAACGTTGCGAATAATCAGCTATTATACTCAACTTGGGAATATTTAAACGATTTTAAATTATTAGAGATGATGTTGTGTACGATATGACTTCTACATGGAATTTTATGACAATATGCAATCTTTTGTTCTCTCATATTTTTTAATCTTTTACGATCGCCTCCAAATTTACCAATATACTATTATTTCTTATGGTTATTTTATCATTTATAATTTTAATTAAACTTCTAAAATATATATTAAGTATGCTATTTATATATTATCTATATTATATATTCTTTCTATCAATTAATATAACAATTGATCACACCTGCAGTTGTATGCTTTACATATTGGAAAGATCTATAGCTCAGATTCGTCAAAAAACATTTGAATTGTAGAATATTCACAAAGTGAGAGATGTGGAATTGATAGCTGTGGAGGTGAGAGTTTGCAATGTTCTTTCTCTTTTTTTTCTTCTAAATTAAGTAAATTCTCTAATTTAGTTCAAAGGAATTTTGAAAATTATTAAAGTTATTTGCTTAATTCATAAACATTACAATGATTTAATAATTAAACCTATTTTATACCATACATACTTTACTATTAGCCAATGAATTTTTTTCAACTTTTTCAAATTTATTCGTGGCAGTTGCTCGAGAATGATAATAATAAAAAAAATTTTCATACGATATTCTGCATTCCGCAATTTTCTATCTATCGAGTTCTCACAAAATATGCTTAAATATATATATATATATATATATATATATGTGTGTATCTTTTTTACTGGATTAAATAAAAAGATCATTTCGTCGAATTTGAATTATTTGTGTAAAATGAATGTACATATTATTAATTGTTTTTAATATGGAATAAAGTAATGAATTTAGAATAGTAGATAGATATTTTACTACCAAGTTTTCTATTCACAATAAATTCATGAAGTATCGACATTTTTTTTTCCCATCAATATACGAAAGACTCCTGTATAACCGAATGAATTTCACTTGACAACAAGAGATTATCTAATCCGAAGGATAGATAATTTCTATCTCGCATCATTCGACTTTGCGCTCGTGTTATTCACATTATCGTCATCGCCATTTCCATTGCGATTTTACAATTATCGAATAGAAATGATAAATTTGGAATAGGTTGAACAATGCTCATTTCGATCGGCCCTTCTTACATTTTTCAGTAGTCCCTGACGCGAATCAGTATCGTACGCCAAAAATTCCATTATTATGGCTGCTCGTAAGAGGGGCAGCCGCAATTCCAGTTCAGTTTAAAATTCGAAAAACCATCCCCTCGAGTCTCCCTCGCAAGCTCAGACCGCCGCGCGCACAAGAAAGTGCGCACGTGAAATGTATTTTCCAGCTGGGATGGGCCCCGGGCGTTACCAAAAAAAATAAAATGAGCCGAGGCGAAGGGTGGATGGGCCGGAGGATGAGGAGGATAGTTAGTAATTGTCAAAATTCATAGCCTCCCTGGAGTCCCTCATCCAGCTCCGTAGCGAGAGATCAACGCCCGGAAGGGGGAGCACTTTGGCGAATATACGCCTCGCCGTGATTATTGGCCCCCGTGATAATAATCGAGTGGCAGTCGAGGAGTTGCCTATCGCCTTGGAGCGTACGGCGCAGGGCAGAGCGAGCGGGGGTGGGACGGGGTAGGGTCGGGTGAGCCGAGTGATGGGATGGGGTGGGTTCAGGCAGGTCCTTAAGGCAATGGGAGCGAGGGTGGTTATTACGTGGGACGAGGGGCTTCGTGGTTCCATCTTTATATTTGCCGCCACCGCCAACGCGATCGGAACTCGGCTCAACGACGCGGTGGGCAAACACTCGTATATCATGGGATTCTTTTTTACGGGGCCTTCGCTCCGTTCTTCTCTCTCGCTTCGGGTGATATCGTAAATGATTCGTAAAAGTGGCTGTTCTCGCGATTTCGCTCAGCGCGCTTCTTTTTTCACTTTGCCTTGCTCGTGGGCAGCTGCATTCTTTCAGTGATACTTCTAGAATTCTGTAATAAGCGCTTTCGTTATACTTTCGACGATTCCTGGGACATTTATCTAAAATGGGTAATTATTTTAAAGAAAGGTGCCCATTCCTTAATATACAGGGTAATGGAAGTGTGTATGGTTTTACTTTGGTATTATTCCAAAATAAATAGCTATCTTTTAATGATGCATTTCTTCGTCATCTTCTTCTTGTTATTTTCTTTTTTCTTTTTTTCTTTTTCATTTTTATTTTGCTTTAAAATCAATTGTTTAATATTGAATCGGCATTTAAAAAGAACAAAATTAAAAAAAAAGAAACCAAATAATTAAATAAGAATTGGATAGTAATGTAGAGAATGATTTTATCGTTATGAAAAAGTAATATAATAAAACAATAATAATAAAGAATATGAGTAAAATATTGAGTACTTTGATAGAGTAAACTTTTACGATTGGTAATAAATGAATTAGATCTATCGTGTGCTATTTTTACAATAATTATATATACGATAGACCTTGAATTACTAAATAATTGCAAAGAATTTTATTATCTTCAAAGATGAAGCGATGATTTTATTGTAAAAGCAATCGAGCCAATATCTCTTTAATTAGTTTTTTTTTTTATATACACACACACACACACGATACAACGTTATTTTGAAATTTCAATTACTGTGTTTGTTGAATTGTATTAAATGATTTCTACTTTAATGCAAAGTATCAATTATGTTGCCGAACGGCATGTTTATCCGTTAAGGCTATTATAATTTATATATGCGTATAAATGTAATTTTTATTAGCAATTAGAGTTTTTGTTTCGATTGGCGATTTTTCTATTGAAAATGCGTCATTAAAGTGATTTCGCAATTATAAAAAAAAAAAATATTTTTTTGTTTACAATTCTTCAAATTATTTTTTCAATAAAAAGTTCGTATTATTTATTTAACTTATTTTAGATACTTAAAATATTTATAAAAACAAAAACAATATATATATATATATATATAAAATTGTCTTTTATGTTTAAATTTTCGTTAATTAAAATTTAATTCAAAATTTATTAATTTTTCTCGTTAAAGTCGATAATTTATTAACGTTTTGATCGATTAATGTTTCTAATTGTCGTTGGATTCAAAATTCTATTTAAATTTATAGCCTCGTTTATGTCAGTAGGTAACTAATATTACCAATTTGCATTAATTTTCCGTTCATAAATAATTTTAAATTAAATGATTAAAAAAACGAATTTTGCTGTCAATTGAGATTGAATAGGATACAATACAATTTTTTTTTTTAAATTATTTTTTCAATAATCAAATAAGAAATACAAATTCTTTAAAAAAAAAAAAAACTTGTTTATCGTATATATATATATATATATATATATATATGTATGTATGAAATTTTGTGTTACACTAGTTATTTCGCTTGAAGAATGGACATAGCTTCGCCAGCAAAAGATATAAAGACTTTATAATTACTTCTGAATTCTGGCGGTTCAATTGCAAGATACAAATAAACTACTGATAAATACAGATCTGACATGTAAACACAGATGCGTTAGTTCACCACAACATTCATCACGGTCATTATAAAACCAATGAAGAGGGTTTGACGTTATATTGGTACCTACTGAAGAGTAGGAAAATAGTTGCACGATTGACTGACGAATTACAGTGTGCGTGCCGGTGAAGAATACAGTCATTGTGTTTCGGGAGAGGAAATTAATTGTGGATATAAAGCACGTTACATCTACTATAGGGAAATAGTGATTTATATACTTGGAGATTGAGAAAATGGAGAGATTGACGATGGAGCATTACAACTCAAATATAATAAAAGGTTTCTTAATTATATTACTGATTTAGTTGAGGTTGCATTCGATACTACTGTTTTCTATTTAATTTAGAATATCTATGATAATTGTATCGCCTTACCGATTTTAGCCAATTACAAAACGACAATATTGAAATTTAATCCAAAACAGGATTTAGATACCAGGGATCCTCGTATCTCTTAAGTTAAAAATGTAATCAAAGATAATTTTTTAACATAATCACGTCCTCTCTAGCTACACTCACAATTTAATAATTTTAGTTTACGTTTGTTACCATTGTTCATTGTATTTGTTAAAATTGTCGAATGTAAGTTGTTAAATTGATATGAAAAGCATATGAATTTTGAAAAATAATTCGAAACATCATATAGGAAGATGTAACGTATCAAATTAAATGAGAGATTATTTATTTCATATTATGAGGTATATTTTTATTTTCACTTTGAGCGCTGTCTGAATTCTATGACATAATCAAATAATTTAATAATATTTCCAAGTGAAATCAAGCCAAAGCTCCTCTTACTAACTTTTGCTTAATAAATATGAAATATGACCTATCAAACTGATTATTATCGCATCCAAGAACATATAACTTCGTGATATTTAGCGCTTGTGCTTATTCGCTAAATAATCATGCAGTCATTATATCAGTGGCTTCTCACGATTTACAGGCGATCGGGAGTATCAAAATATTTACTAAAAGAAACGAGAAAATTTATAAATAATTGTATTAATTGAAATAAATAATTGATACTTTTCAATATTAATAGAAAATAACACCAATAATTATGGCTTTTAATATTTTGATAAGTGTAGTTGATCGATAGCGTTTTCGTAATAATATTCAAATGAAGCACCGTCGAATCATTTATTCTTCCGTATAAAAATATAAAGAAAATAAAAAATTATCAAGAAAAATTTATATAAGAGAAGGATCGAGGTTGATTGGGTAAAAGGGTAAAGGGGCGGCTAATTTCAATAAACTGTTTATCTGTACAAAATTACAATATGACACAAACACAAGGGTGTATTTATTATAAAGCACAATACTTAGTTGCAAAAGCATCCAGTCGGAAAGATTTTTTTTTCTTCATTGGAATAAAATGGAGGGAGATCAAGGTATGCATAAAATAAAAGTCGTTTCTTATTCTTTAACGTTTCAATGAATGCAAGTAGGCTGCCTTTACTTTTCGATTAAAAATATGCCAATACTATCGAACAATAAAATTTAATTTTCTATCTATTGTTAAAAAAAATTTATCTTAATGAACATTAGATATTACATGAAATTGAAAAAAAAAAAAAAAAAAAAAATCATAGCTTTGATAAATGCGCGTATAATATTATGTGTAATTTTGACATACAATGAATAATCATAGTTTGTACAATTCAATTTAAGCGGCAAATATACGTTTTCATTCCTGTCGAATTATATTAAATTTGGAAATAAATAATGTAAAGATGTACGGTTATCTTCATCCGCACACGCGCATACATACATGAAGCTACTATACATATTACTATAAATCATCGGAATATGGTTGTTGCATTAAAAAGAGGTAACTGTACATCCTCGCATTATTTTGTCAAAGCTTTACTATTTATTGAACAAGAACATCTGTCTCTGAATACAAAAAAATACAAGAAAAATTTATCCATAAATTATTGATAAATGTGCACCGGAAGTATCGTCTGGGCCGTAATATCAAGCTCTAGCGGCTGTTTGCAATTGCAACTGCATAAATAACTAAGCTGCGGGTGTACTTGACAAGTACAATTCAAGTACTTACAAGTCTTGTTTTCATTAGGACTGGAATCTCTGGTCTCGTCAACTTTTTTCTCACCATTCCTGGAATTTGGTTACTCGCTAAACAAGTTCTCTTATCGAGTTGGCAGGATTGCTCCTAGTTGTCCTCTTTATGGCCTAGTCGCGCGTATTTCCATCTTGGCGCCAATGATTTTTGGAAATTATATCGTTCAGAAATGTATATATTTACAATTATAATAATTACGGGCACATCTCGGCCCTTTTTCGAATGCCCTTGTATAAGGGCATGAAAATTTTACATTCCCTTCGGTTATTAACGAGGAATTTTTCATTTCACCTAATTATCTAGGTATCGATTAACGGGGAGGGGGAGAAAAACGGGGCAAATAGATATAAAATAAAATAAAAACTGAAATTTCTAAAGGTAATAAATTACAGTGTTCTGGTTTTGTAAAAAAAAAATTCGTTTATCAAAGCCAGCTGTTCCATCCTTTTTCTTATAATTAAATTAACATAATTCATCGATATTAATTTCTTAATATTAATATGCGCCTTTTTTTCTTTTTTTTTTATCTATTTATGATTCTTATATTTCTTGTTCGTACGTATTACGTATGTACGTAGGTGGACAACAAATTTAAATTGTCCGTTTATTGTCATGTACAGTCAATATTGTAAAAGTGGCTTTTGTTTGTTGGGCAATTTTATATGTAAAAACATAAGGATAATCTGCCTCTATGTACGTCTTTTTACGAATTCGCTTTTTACGTTGTAAAAATCTAAGTGAAAATCTATTAAGGGATAGTGTTGAATCGACTGATGTGCGTATTGTATTCGTCAATTACCTCTGCTGGCCTCTTATTCCCACTCCTCTGCATTATCTTACGCAGGTCAATCTATTTTAGTATTATACTTTCGTACAAGTACAGACATGAAATGAAAGCAGTCGTGATGGACTTGGACCGTCGCATGTAATTCAAGTAAGTTGCAATACTTTTATTAACACTGTAAATATAAATTATATTTAATGTAATTATAACAATATAAATATGAATTTATAAATGGAATTTAACGTTAATATAATGGCAATTAGATTTTAGTAATAATATTCGTAAAGTTCACGAAATAATGATAGTGTTAAGTATAGTAAAATTCTTCAATGTGATTTTATTAACATAAGTGAAAGCGATAAATGTTCAAGGTAATGGACACACATGAAATTTTCTTTACATACACAGTCAGCTGGCCAATTTTTAATCGTCATTTAGCTCATGAATATGCATTGTTTGAATATGTTGGTTCGCGAATGGTCATCTGACCAGTGCTTAGAGCGGTCTAAAATATAGCTCACGATCTATTTAATAGAAATCTTGCAACGACAGTTAGAACAAATCGTTACAGTGGGTATCTCGACTCATTTAAAAAGTGTATATGTGTAAATGACATTATCGAATTTCCCTTAAGCGAAAATTAAATCGTAAAATCGTGAATGCAGCTGCACGTGACAAATCATTATCATACATCTTAGCGAATATTTGCTCGTATTGACATTATAAATACTCGAGTACACTTTATGGTGTCTAAAATCAAGTAGTACCAATTCTATACGCTTCTTGTTTTATCTGGACTGTATGCAAGTAGCAGTGGCAATTAAAATTGACTACTATTAATCTTAACTAATTGTATGGATTTCCTCATACATTAATACGACTATCTACGTTTTCTAACCATAAAAATGGATGAGTAATGGGTATTTCGTTTATTACTTTCTGCTTTTTATTACTAAAATTTAATAACGTAATAGCATGTACAATTGTCATGGAAAAATTTGATTAAAATAAATTTGCTCTATTAATAGAACGTCTAATGAAAAGTTTTGAATTTCTTAATAAATTATAAAATTAGCAATGATATTTTCTTATGATAAAATATAGGCTTCGGATTCTGAGAGAGAGAGAGAGAGAGAGAGAGAGAGAGAGAGAGAGAGAGAGAGAGAGAGAGAGAGAGAGAGAGAGAGAGAGAGAGAGAGAGAGAGAGGAGGGTATGCAATAAATAGAGAATTAAATTAAAAAAATTTACACCAAGATTGAGGCAGTAAAAGATTTAACATGGCGCAATAAAATTTTATAAAAATATTCAAAAGACAATGTTTACAGAATACCCCAAGGAATTTATATATAGATACAGGTAATGTAATTCTCAATTAATAATAGAGAAATTTGACAATACGTTATTAGAAACAAGAGTACAATATAATTTGGAAACGTTGAATTTTCGTAGTTCAAAATTATTAAAAAAAAATTAAATACTCATGATAGTAATTTGAAATGAATTTTTAAACAAAATTTAATTTAATATTATTTGCTTATATTTATGTTCTCTTTAGTCGTTCTTTTTTCTTAGAAAACTTATATGAATGTAATGTTAAATGATCAAAATTCATTACAATGAAAAAAAAATGAGAACATTGTATATGAAGAGGATTTAACATATGATGATGAAACTTATGAATCAAAATATTAAATATTTTATTTAATTAGAATTATAGCTATTATTAATAATAGTCAATAATAAATTATTAATGACAATGATAGGCAATTTATTAATGACAGATTTTTTTAAATGTTTTCGAAGCTGTTATCGATTTAAATCATGACAGATTCCAAATAAAATTTTTGTCAAATGTCAAAGAGATACTGTATAAATAATAAACAACCTTTTCTGTCTTTATTCGCCAATAAATATTGGTTTAAAATTGTATGACCAAGTAGTAATATTTAATACAGAGTTTAAATTATTTATATGCCTTTTGAATACTATCAAGTCGATTCATATATAAATATTTAAATAAAAATTTTGGTAACCAACTTTCATTTATAGTTAATTATCTCACTTACATAATCAATACAAACGTCATTAATTAACAGCGCGTTACTACTAGAAATGTATAAACATATTTTCAAACACACGCACGCAAACGCGCAAACACACGCATACAAACATACACACACACACACACACACACAGAGAGAGACAGAGAGAGAGAGAGAGAGAGAGAGAGACAAACAGACACACACACATATATATATATATATATATATATATATATTGCGCGAGAATAATCGAAGCTGCAATACATAAGCGACAGGTGCCGATCAGAGGCTCCATCGACTTAATCTCGATAGTAGTTGCAGCTGCGTGTACATGATTTCAAAACAGGTTCATTTTTTAAATTAGCGATTACTCGCTGATTACATTTCACGAAGCAATGTGGCAGTATGATAAAAGCTAATGTCGGCCCCTAGCTAATATGAATTTTCTGATTATGCGCTACACCGGTGCTTTTAAAATAGCTCGCGGAACGCGCGACCGTTGACTTTTAGGCTTCCTTAACGAAAAGGCCAAAAGCCGATGCGAAGTGCACGTGGGCCAATGAAGGAGGGAAGGACCCATGTGACTTCAACGTAATTGCGTGATTTTTTACATGAGCTTCAGTCTGTGTGGCCATCGAGTCACGATAATTAAATGTATACTTCTGTGCCACTCCTTTACTCGCCTCCTCCAGCCCCTCCACAATGACTCCTGAATATAAAAATCGCACCGGAGGTTATTCATTGCCTTGATACGCTAGTAGCGAGAGTAAGGTTTTGCTTCTTTTTTCACCGAAGACGAAAGTTCTTGAGGATATTTAATGATCCTTCGAAAGTCTTTCTCATGAATTAGAGAGACATTCGATTCGACTCGTTTAATCAACATTCACAGGTGTAGGAATTTTGGAAGTCTCGATATTGCGTGCAAAGTAGTATTGGTGTTAAACAACTATTGTCAGATTTACGGGAGTCGTTATGTAACGAGTAATACAAAGTAAACATTGTATTTGTTAAATATTTCAAACAATTTGTTCCAATATGCGTGAAACGATTAGTTTTAAACCAACAATAATTATCATTTAATTATATTTATAGTCTAATAGTTAATATGGATTGTTTTATTATTTAAATTTTATCTTTTATAATAGATTTATCTTTAAATTTATTACCATGAAAATTGAATATGAATACTTCCTTCAACAAAATCTTGATTGCGAATCTCTTATTTATTTAGAATTTTTATATTTAATAATTATTTATGTAGGATATCTAATAATCATCTAGGGTTGAAACTGTTAAGAATTGTTAAATATAATTTAAATAAGCGATTTGTTTTTCAATGTTATACTTTAATTCTACACTTTATTAATTTTAAATAAATTACCCTTCAAATTTTGTAATCAGGTGAAATAATCAGGCGCTTCTAGTTCATAATCCAATATATAATCTATTATTTTGTGTAGCTCGATTTAATTAAAAAAACTATGCAAAAACTAACGCACGAAGCTTTAAAAGTTCGTCTATGATTTTCGCAATATCCTTGCGATATCATGTGGTAGAGAAAATTTCTTTTTTAGCATAATCCGAAGACGTGCAAATTCGTGCAAATCAAAGTGGTATTTAAAATGACTAGCAGCTTTATCTGATATTACTGACACGTAATCTAAAGAATCGATGGGACTCTCAATATTTTCAATAGCTCGATCCATTGCAGCAAAAACATCTGCCTCATCATGCTTAGTTTTATCATTAAGAACAGTAGAATATATTACATTAAAAATATAAAAGTCTTATTTTTACATTTAATTAGAATGATTAAAATCACATTCAATTTTATAATTTATAATTAAATTATTAATTTTATCACGAATATATAATATTATTCAAGGAGAGTGATTAATTTTATAACTAATGGTGGCTCCTTAATTTTAATTGATTTTTTGAAAATCAATCGATAGTTAGTTAATCCGTATGATAAGAATCGTTAATATATTGCTAATCAGAGATTAAAAAAAAACAAAAAAAAAAAAAAAAAAAAAAAAAAAAAACAAAAAAACAAAATATATAATAATTATCTGTATTTATAGGTTTTTTTTCATATTTAGATGTAAATTTAATATTAAATTTTATTCAATTGTTTATTTTCATGAAAAAATAAGTATAAATTAGAGTGAAAATGTTGACTATGTCAATGGAACATGGAATACATCTTGTTATCGAATTACTTATGTGACTAAAATGTCAAAAAGTTTAGCTAAGAGCTCACCCATATAATGCTATCCTTATAAAAGAAAGTAGAAAAGAAAGATAGAGGTAAGAATTTAAATTGGATAATATAAAAGCATAAGAATTTTTAACGAGAACATGCTAATGTTCGGTTTGATGTTATGAAGCTAAGCTGCTCTTTATTGTTTTTATTCAAATTATCTGAAGCAACGTCAAGTATAATTCAACGCTCCTTTAAAGCTTCCAGTTGAATATTCGTTTTAATTTCAAGATTTACAGCGATTTATCTCTGTTTTTCTTTCATTCACATCTTTGAATTATGCTTTATCCTTTATCTAATAATTATTCGGTCGGGTGAGATAAGTCTGTCACGTGAAAGCAGAGATATCGACTCGTAATGTAAAATTGTTCTGAAACTAAAAACTGCATTCACTATACTTTTTCTTTTTATATTACGGGAATTATTGATTAATAACGAATGTGCATGAGAGGAAAGAAAAATTAAGAAGGCAATTTAATTGAAAAAGTGAATGCAAATTTTCTTCACGTATCTTAATACATGCAGCTTGTAGTTTAATTTAAAGTACTTTGCATTCATTATAATTTTGTTTTCATCTTACAAATCTTTTCACTCATTAACAATTGGCAGTTGGCAGTTGGCAGTTGGCAGTTGGCAGTTGAACATTTTCCGATTTTACTCACCCCTTAATAACCCCAATAACCCCTTGCTAATGAAACGAATCGTCCATTTTCCATCTCATTCCCTACCCCCTGAATTTCTCAGAGTCTCGTTCGCTCGTCCGAATCCTTTCCCCCGTCGCAGCTAGCAGACGAACGTCCTCTTCTGGGAAGTGGTCGGCGAGTGGCGAATAGTCGAGTTCGTCTAGCAGAAGCCTCGTCAGCCGTTCCGCTCGTTTTATTGATGATGGCTCGCTGATCGGCGTGAAACCCTCTTTCTTCTACTGTGGGAATCGAACGGCCTTCGACTTATTGTCGGGGTGGTAGGCCATTGAGTTGCGTAAAATCCCTCAGGTTGCATTGGGAACTGCATTCGCTCGTCGATCCGCTCGGTCATGTTGATCCTCTCGGATGTATTTATATCGCTTTTAATTTCATATGTCAGCGGTAATCTTTGCCTGATAAGAATTAGAAGAGTATGTTGAACCACAGTATTATTATGAATAAATTCTCCAATATAATGTTATCGTGCAAAATTAATCGTACTTTAATGTTAGTACATAATGCGCACTAATGTATTGTTTATGTTTTATGGTAATGACAATATGATGGTTTAATTATAGGGATGAAGTGGTAAATTTTTTCGGTTACGAAAAAATTATGAATACTAATTTTGTCACAAAGCATTTAAACTTTTCGGTATTTTATAATTCTAAATTACATATATTTATTGAAGAAAGTATATACTCAAATTAAGACAAGTTTCATGAATTTTGTTATCGAAAAATTTAAACTGAGGAAAATCGAGGAATTAATTCATCTTAAATACAATAATATTTAGATTAAACGAATTCGAATAAATGCTGTGTATGTTCATTAGGTTATGCTTTGGAAAATGTTAATATTTCGAAGGTTCCTCATATTTTTTTATTAATTTTTCTTCTAAAGTTACGTCTAAAGTAGATTTTATGCGTGACATAAAATTATCGTTTGGTATTTCAACGTTCTTAGATGAAAGAACGTAAAGACTTTTAATCCGATTCCAAACTCTTGTATTTAGTATCGTTATTCTTATTTAGTTATACTACTATCATTTGTTGTAGATAACTTCTTATTGGCATAATATTTACTAAAAATTATAATTGTTACGTATATATTAAAAAAAAAACAAAAAACAAAAAAATTGCAATATCTTTTAAATAGCTATAAAATAAAGCAGATTTAAAACAACACTTATTTTCGGCTTATTAAAGATATAAAAGTTTAATTTAACGATTCATACGAAAAATCAGATATCAGTATGCATTTGCTTTCTTACCGCTTACTTCATATTCCAATTTCACAATGTATATTATATTTCACTCTAATCCAATCCTTATGCATTACAATTATGCTTTCAATACGCAGTGATATACGTCAATCTTAAGTATTTTGGAAATGTCGATAAGATATCAAAATATGACGAAATATGTCAAAATGATATTATAAGCAATAAGCAGACAAGAATAGAACAGCAAAAATTCAATTATTACCTTTAGCTTTAAGCGTTATCCACTTATAAATGTATAAATTAATATGAAATAATATTATAATGCCTGTAATTCAAGTAATAATTAAAATCCTAGAATTATGAATATACATTTGTTAAGAGTATCATTTGTAAACTGGAATACCCGCAACCACACATACATCTGTGTACTTACAGTTGATATTCATTAAGTTACTTAAGATCGAGAATAGAGACACGCGAGTTCGACATTATTTAAAATACTTAAAATTATTTTAAAAACGTTAAAGTATAAAGAAAAATTAAACTTATTGTTAAATAAAGGTAATTATTTTTTAATATAATCACTGTATGCTAAATGTCATAAAGTAATGGAAATCCAATGTTACATTATAATAAACTTTAGTGTTATTATTATGAAAAATGTTGTTAAAAAGTAAACGAACGGAAATATCAAAATTTTAAAAGACGCATAATCCAATGTTTTAAAATTGAATTTTTGAAAATAGTGTATACTTCTCTTGTATCTCCATTAAATTTGTCGATAATACGTTGTTGTCTTCTCAATTAAACAAATATTAATGTCATTCAGATAAATCGCTTTGATAATTTATGTAATGATAGATGCAGGCAGGCACGCATATTATTTATAAATAAATGGTGCAAAAATTATATTACCCATAGGAGTAGTTTATAAGGTTATGTTATGACGTCATTACGTTCAAATAAGTCTTCTTCGAAATTACATTTTTTGCCTAAATATCAGCTACTACCGCCAACCACCTAACGCGCAAATATATTAAATGCCGAATATAAAAATCAATTATTTTATTATTTCACAACGTTTGATCAAGTTTTTATATAACTAGCCTATGATTATACAAGCTAATGGTTAAAGATAATACGGAAAATTCTTGAAATATTGTAAAGGCCAATGCAGAAAACATGTTGAAGGAAGCTCATATTTTGTCAATGTCACGTATCGTTATTTAAAATTGAATTAAGCTAAAATCTCAAGCTTGTAGCCAATTTACTCTTGTTGCCCGTGCGTGCGAAATACAGAAGTATTTATAAGCACAATATTTTTAGCTCCGCGTTATGACATTAAAATGTCACTGTTACATATCTCTATTCAATTACACAAAGAATGAACAACAACGCTTCCGTGTACCAATAGCAATCCATTATTCGTACAGTCCAACACTTAAAACAACGCCAGCGAAAATACCATCGCTATACAAGATAGCTCTCCTTAGTTAAATGGCATTATACGTCATTTGGGCACTCGTGGGCGAGAATTTCATTAAGCTGATTCATTCGCCTCCTTCTCCTTCCGCCCTGTCGCGCACCGCTCAATGCATAGTGCGAATTCACGGAGACCATTTATTCACATAAATAAGTTGCGGCGACCGGTGGCTTGATGGGCGCTGGAGGGGGGGTTGGGGAAGGGGTTAGGAAAAATAAACGAATGCTCCTGGGCGCCGTCGTACTCGGCACCGTACAAGTCACGCCAATTTTCGTCGTGTGCGGGAGGATAGATTTTACTGTGCGAATCGCTCGCTGGGAAAATCAAGAGTGTGAGGGAAGTATCGTGAAAATAATAGAAGGCCAATCGGGAGAATTACATTTATAATTTTTGCGATGACGGTTTGGTGGCGAAGGGCTGGTT
>NW_011948418.1:1021279-1103926 GCF_000503995.2 Ceratosolen solmsi marchali
GCGGGGGGGGGGGGGGGGGGGTCGTTGTGAGAGAAATTTTGATGAAACTGTTTGCAGGTTTGTAATAAATCATCAAGCTGTGCTAGATTTATTCCGATACTCCCTCGTGCGCTTACCTTTATTATTATTGTTTAATAATGAATAGACAGAGCACGGGGCATAACAAAATAATTTAAATAAAAACTAGCTGGTTTAATCTAATTTTAGTACAACGATGAATAATTTCATTTCAAAGTAAATTTCGATGAAATTGGTAATTAATGAGATTGTCAAAGAGTAATTTGTAATAATTTTTGTATCAACATTTTTGCCTTTGTATGATTATATTTGTCATTCATTTTATTTGCCTTTTAAATGTGCTAAATTATTATTCAAATTCTGTATATATTCGATAATTAAGAAAGCAATGAGCTGCAATTTTATATGAATATAAACAAATTTCTGTAAAATAATGAAGAACTTGTAACTCATATGTAAGCTAATCTATTAGAATGTGAATTCTAGAATATTTAAATTAATAAATTTCAGAAACAAAGAAATTATATAATATAGCGAGATTAGATCGAGGCAAATGTTTTATGGAAAAAATATAAACTTCTATTTTGACATTATTTTAGTCAGAAGACAGTAAAAATCTATGAAAGATAAAAAGGATTATATATTATTAAAAATATGTAAACACATATTTTTCAAGTATTTTTTGTCTTTAGGAGGTTTACAAATATTTACATATTTTACTTATTAAAATCATTAAAATGATTAAATATTTTTAATGAATATCCTAAATTTTATCTTTATCCTCTATAAATGTACTTTGTATATACAGTCTCATTGATTTTCTTATTGTTTAATTCATTATAATTCATGCATCAACGAATAATCTCTCGAAACTAATAAATGTATGGACGTTTTGTGGTTTGTGTGTGCACTCATTAGAATTTGCAAACGATAATTTTATGATATACGATAATAAATGAATAATAAAATTTTTTATAAACAGGCCAGACTATTTATAAAACTGTTTGTCAGCTTTCTATTTATTCAATTACCGTTTGTTTGTTGTTGCTATTTTAAAAAGATTGTTTTAATCTGTAGTAGCATAAAACATTCCTTTTATTCATTACATTTAATTCAAAAGAAAAGTCATCATGTTCCTTTCATTGTAAAATGTGAACGGCTTATATAGATTTCATGTTGTTTATTAATTTGCTGACTGATGCTATAAATTAAATGTGCAGCTACTCTCTCTCTCTCTCTCTCTCTCTCTATATATATATATATATATATCCCTTTCTGGCAGTTCGCGTTTAGTGCTTCTGTATCAGCCAGCGTGACCGCCAATAATATCGATTGGTATAAGATTCAGTATAAGTATGTAACAATGTTAAGACAAGCAACAGACTGAGAGATCAATATTTGTTGAATATGAATATCTTATAACACAGGATACATCCATCTATTATCATCATTTTCAATAACAATCAACATATTTGTTATATCTTGTCATTGGATATCCAATTATAATTTAGAGTGTAAGAGAGATGTTTATTAAACGAATTGTAGTAATAGGAGGATACGTGAAATAAATACATATTGAATATATATATAAATAATAATAAAATGTAGTGTACAATAAAATATAAAATACCAATGTAGTGGATCGATATTTCGGATATAAAAATATGAAGGAGTGAATCGAATCAATTAAGAAACCTTTTTATAATTGAATTTGTATGGATTGCTTTTAGCTTTATCTATTAATCAAGAAATCAAATCTACATAAAGACTATAAATGAAAAATATTAGCATATTGAAATATTAATATATTCTAAGGAACAGAGGCACCTTTTATTAATAAATGATAAAATTTAAAGTCTTTTTCAAAGTTTAAGATAAAATATAAGAAATGGTAATGCGATTTGATGAATTAGAAGGGGTTAATGGTTGGTAGGATAAAAGAAGACTAAAATCAATGGCAACAAATAATAATCTTCTATACAAGTGCTTGTGTATTATTTTTATATTATACTGAAATACTATGAACAAATAATATTATAATCAACGTATCGTGAAAGCATGAGAAATAGCAATAATGTAGATTGCATAAGGTCATGTTGCAATCTGCTAAATAAATAAAGACATTAATGCACGAAGAAAAAATTTTTAAGCCCAATGATAATCAAATATATATGTATTATTATTTACTTTTTATACTTTAATTTTTTAACCTACGCGCCATGTATTTATATGTACTTGAATTGTTTTGAATAAATAATTTAATGTTAGATTAGAATTTTAAATTAAGCGATTAGACACTAAGATTATACTTATGAAATATATCTATATAGACATACAAATACATCATCCTGTATTGTCAATGAATAAATGAAAAAATGATGTTATGAATTTAATTATGATAGAATTGTTGAATCAATTTTTGGTTTGATCAGTTATAATAGGAATATATATATTCCTACAAAATTTTGTTGCATTAAAACAATCGACAAAGCTAAGCTTCATCGTTACTGTATTAAAATATTAATACTCTCGTCGTTGTTATAATCTATTTAATCTCCGAGGTTGATAAATAAGACAACAGTTTGTTTTAGATATATAAATATATTATTATTCATATGTGTATAGTTGGTAAAGGGATTGTTATTATTTATTATGAATTTATTATACCGAGTAGCATTAGGATAACATTTTCAAAATAATTCTAATAAGATTTGTGTGCGCAGTATGATGGGGAATATGATGGTGGGATGGTGGGATTTGTCGTCCATCGAAAAATTTTAATATTTATGATAATTCTAAAAGATTTTAGCCGATCCAATTGAGCTTTTGAATCATAATCTAAAATTAATATCTCGGAGATTTATTAAGAACTGTAAATTTACTTATAAAAATATATTTATGGTTAATAATATTTATGTGTTCTCGGTCACACTTTTCCAACAATAATACAGATAGATATGCTTCAATATAATTCATTATTAAAAAATTAACCTCATTCAACACGAAGAAATGTGAAATTTTCAAGCTCGACTTTCTCCATTTCCTCAATCTTGATAATGAATCGTCAATCTTTGTACCAAATGACAGTTTATCATTATCCATTGATATAAAAGTATCGGATCTCCATGTAGTTGGGAAATCCAAGTATTTATAATGGCGATAGCTACATCGTCGACATACTTACTTTGTCAAAAATAAAAGCAAAGCCATAAAATCGTGAAAAATGAAATATCAGTAGTCATTAATAGTGGGAAATTAAAATAAAATGGAAGGGTAATGACGATGAAGAGTTGATGATCTAATGAATATCATCGCGTGATTGCGTAAGAAGCGGCAGTCGAACGAGTCAATAATCGCACAAAGTCTCGTGTAAATCCTGGAGACACGCACTCGTGGCGATTTAGTTGGGACGCAATCGAGCCACACGACCGTCAAAGTCGCCGAGGAGAATTCGAATGGGGCGGGGGTTGCGCCAACCGTATTACGCGCCCGGGGGGTAAAAAGTGGCGGCGCCGCCTATTATAGGCGTGCACCGTGGAATACACATTGTAGGGCGCAGGCGCGCGCGCGCCGGATAGCAATTATCCACGTCATTACCGCCGCGGTCACTCACGGTGGTCCCGCCGCCCTGGAATTATAATACGCGGGTGGGGGCGAAGCAAGTGGCGCTTGGGTGGGCGGCTTTATCGAGGGGGAGCTCGATCGATCGTTGCACGGGGCAGGGGGGGGGGGGACGATGAGCGTGCCCGATTGTTTTCTCTTTACTTGCCTACCCCTCCCGCGCCGCACCTCGCCCATCTCAGACCACGCCGCCAATCTTTTTCCTTCGACTGCTTAATTGCCGGGACTCGCTGGTTTTTTGATCGCAGAGTGCCGAGTGTGGGCTCCTTTCCTGCCTCGGGGCGCGCGCGCAGCCGCCGTTGCAAAATCTCTTAAGACCCCGGCGATGAATAATGTCTCTTTTAATTATTAGTAATCGCGAGTGCTTGGCGATATTATGGCGAGGAGTCTCCGTAGTTGTTGTTTCGCTGCTCTTATTATCGCTTGTGCGCACGTAAACTCACGAAGACAAAATTCCATCAATATTATGTTTTAAAATTTTAACAAATTCATTATGTGAATTTGTCTATATAAAAATACATACTTTTCATAATCTTATTGTCTTTAATGTTCTTATGATAAAAAGCTACTAGAAAAGAGAATCGCATGGTTAAGCTTATAGGAATTTGTTTACAATTGAAAAGAGTTATAATTGTTAAAAAATTATTATTACAATTATTTTAATTTTTCTTTATTTACGATAAATCCATTTATTTAGTCTATCTTTAATATTTATAGATGAATAGTAGAAATTTTAATATTCATTTATTCCAGTTGAACAATAGACTTTCTTAAATTTCATAATTGTTGTAAGCGTCCGATTCATTATTTACGATTATTATTTACGATTCATTATTCGTATAGTAGCTGTTGCGATAAGATTTTACTAATTTTTGGCTTGTTTGATAAATTTCTTTCTTACTTCGATTCACACGAAATTAATCGCAAAATCTTAAATCAATGCTAATAATGGACTTATTCAAAATTGTGCAATAAGCATCATAAAGTTTAACTAACGTCACTCGTTTGATTTTACATGTCTTTAAATAATTAATGTTCATAAGTTTTAAAGCAATAAGCGCGGTATGGTTTACTTAAACGTTTGTTTAAAAATTTTTACATATTAATCGATCATTGAAGTTTCAGTTAAGCGATTCAACTGTTGCCGAAGCTTAATTTATTCGTCATTTATGAAAAGATGAAGATCTTTTCATTAATTTTCACTTAAAAAACGTATCGAATTAATCTCGTTTAAATCTCGTTGTTCATTATGTTTGTATCAGTCTGTACTTAATATTCGTCTATATGCTGCACCATAATTTATCAAATTAAAATCGCATTACTTTTACATTCACATAACGGACTCGTTCACTTTAGATCGTGCATCAGCAACAGCGAACTTATGAAAAATGTGTTTGTTTGTTTTTATTTTTGTTTCTGTTCTTTGTTTTATTTTTCAAACAAACATCCCGCACAAGCCAAGCACAATAGCGTGGCACAAAATAGCACTAAAAAAGAAAGCCAAAGTACCGTACAAAGCCGACATTTTCATTACAATATGTATATATATATATATATATATATATATATATATATATATATATATATATATATATATATATATATATGTATATATATGTATATTGTACATGTATATGTATATATATGTATATTGTACATGTATATGTATACATGTGCATACATCTTTTTCTAACGGGTACATGAGCTATTTCTCGAGCACCAAGATTCTCGATTTATGCGAGTCTTGAGAAACGTGAGTTCAAACACTTGGAACGTCGGCAAAGCCGGCAATGTCACCCAACCAACGACTCGTATCCGTACGGACTTCCGAAACTTCGTGGATTTCACGAGCTGGAGGGCATCGGGCGTAATTCGGGGATTCGCGGGTCCGTCGTCGCCTCGCTCGTGCTCCCACGGCATTCCGTTCCTCCGCATCGGCTGACTTCCACGGCGATAAATCTCGAGCTCGTCTGCATAAATCGCACCCCGACTCGCGTCGCGACGCCTAAGCTTATCGGCATTGACGACGCCGCGCGAGTGGGCGCCTCCCCACCCACGCGATTCACGGGGACGTTTTTCGTTACGCGGGGATTTACGAGCCGCATCGCCTTGTCCAGCCGCTGGGCCGACCCTCGGCCATTCCCTGATTTATCGCCCCTCTGCGCAGATTCCAGTGATTTCCCGAGGCCGTCGATGGCTTTATCTTTTCGTTTCTCCGAGACGCGCCAAGGGCTCACGAGTAGACTTAGCCGATCGTCCGCCATCCGCTGCGTTAATCTCCTCGCTGGACCACTGCACGGGAAGGCTATCGGTAATGCGTTGGAGCTTACTTTGCCCCGTTGCTTTGCTCAAGACGCTTGGATTTACCGAGTCTACTACGATAATCACCTTATAAATATTTGCTTTGTAAATTCGACTCTCGACTCGCTTCATTAGTAGTTCCGTGCATTCGTGCAAGCGTCGTGATTTTGTTAGACGAGAATCTCTCTTTCAATGAGGTTTTTACTTTAATTACGCTGCATAAATGTGTGATGGGACTTCCGAACGAAGGCTCGATCGATTATTTGCTAGTTGATAGAAAGAAAATAATAAATTGTTATATTAATAAGCGTATTATATTGTAAACATGAATTATATGTTTATATATTATATAATGAACAGAATAAGTTAATAGTCCAGTGCGTGTTAAAGCAAATAAATAAATAAGTCAATAAATCAAGAAGTATATGTGAAAGATTCAAAATGAATGAAGATCGAATAAATAGTGATGTGCGTAATTTATGTAGACGCGTTGTAGGTGTGAATATTTTCATTCTTAACGTCTAACATTAAATGTCTCGTATATAATATTCATTTATAATACATTTAGCTCGTATAGTTTGGAAAAAAGAACTAAAAAAATTATTTTACATGAATTTACACGAATTCGTTATAAAATGCGACAATTTACTATATATATATATATATATATATATATATATATATATATATAATCATAAGAACATATTTAATTCATCTCTTAATTAAATGAAAATACATTACGACAGAGGCGTAAAATAGTGAGAAAAATCATATAAGCTTGCTGGTTAAAAAAAAATGGATTTCATTTTTTAAATTAGAAAATGAAAATTGATGTTCTAACAAATTATTGCATTCGATGGAATTCATGAGGAATATAGGTTATATCTTGGAATCCTCGTGAGAAATCAGTACAGGACTTCCTTTACGGAGATTGGCCAGAATTCTTAGCTTCATCTAATTAAAATAGTGCAGCGAGTGTTCGATTCGAAAAATGCATAAAAGTATTTTCACGGCTGTGTAGCATTTCAAAATAATCTACCGCTTATACCAATTATAACTAACTTATTAAATAAACTATTTTATAACTATTCTATATTCCGTCGGGGTTGGGTGAGGGTGCAAGAATTTTAAGAATTGCGCTTATTACTCCCGCTTCTCTACAAATCGCGCAAAGCAAATCTAATCTTACGAAGCTCGACAAAGACCATCGAGCGGCACACACAATGTGATAAATATTAACGCTAACAATGGTGAACAAACTCGGACGATACACATCTCGAGCCCAATCCTTATCGAAGTCCACTGGTCGCATTTATTAATCGTCGCGGAGAATCGGCCGAGCCTCGAGACCGGCAACGCTCATTATCACAACGAAGCCGGACGATCGCCTACGCCTTGGAATCAATATTTCCCCGGGATGGACGCGAGGGAGATCCGGGCCGCACAATAGTCAAAAGCAGTCAGGGCTACTCGTGGAGAAATTAATTGGCTGCCTCGGCTCGCTCCGAGACCCGGCGATATTTCACGCCTTCGAATGCCTCGCACTTAGCGCGGGATTATTGTTCGGATTCGTGCGCGCGTGCGCGAGGACCACCTGCGTAGTCCCTTGGCCGGTCAACAATGTGCCCTGTTGGCGGGCTGGGCGAGATGGCGGCGGTGGGAGGGAGTTTCGGGGGAGGGGACTTGGGGTTGGAAGCGGTCACCCGCGTAAGACTCGCGCATAAATGATGAACGATGGCCGCATCGAGGAAGTGGATATACATATATATGTGGATATATATATTTAATGCGACGAAGAATCGGGAATTCATACCCACGGAGATTTCGCGTTTCGGGCTCCATTGTGCGATAAGGTTAAGGGTCGATTAATCGCGATTTGTGATTGATTCGAAGAAAAAATGACGGAGAATCTCCTTCCAAGCTCGGACCGACAAATGAATGGCAGCGACGTTTTGTCGCATCGACGCGGACACGCGTTTGCCTCGACTCCCTACGTCGGTTTTGCAATCCTAAGCTTGCTACTTTCATACTTTCTATTGATGCTTCCTACACTATTTTTAGGCTATTTTAGAAAGCAAGCTATTTGCATTGGTATCGGAGATCTCAGAGACAGAGAGGCAGAGAGACAGAGACAGAGAGCGAGAGAGAGAGAGAGAGAGAGAGAACGAGAGAGAACAGCATTGTACTTTTACAATCATACAGTGCTCATTGCAAAGTGCTAGTGTACCTAAATTATTTATAGATTTAATAAGATTTTACTTCCTTTTAAAGTGTTTGTATACTTGAAATGACATTGTATATTGAATGAGGATAAAATGACAATGTTTTACAAACAGTAAAATCCTCAGATAGTAAAATAATCAAATCCTCCTTTATTAAAGTGCCCAGTAATATCGCACATTGTATATATTCCATATATCTGAATATATTTTATGAATATTGTATATCGCATAAGGTTTTTCATATCAATTCCATGCATTTTACATAATTTATAATAATTGAAATATTAAAAATTACTCTTTTTAAGAAGACAGTATATACGTATGTATTATATATTCAATATTTAAACAAATGTAATTATAAAAACAATAACGATTTAGTATAATTTGGATGATTAATTAATAGGTAATTAAGCGTGAATAATCGAATAATTATAGTTCGAATTTTGATTTTAAATTCATAGCTTGATTTATGAAATTTTAGACATTACGTAATCATGAAACTTTACGATTCAACTATAAAATACATCGTCTCCTTATATCAAAAGGACTGCTAATTTATAAAAATAATTATTTTTTCATTTCCCATAAGAAAGTTAGATGTGTTATTCCTATAATCTATAGTCAAATAAATACAATTTATCTATAAAAAAAAAAATACTCTGGATTAAATAGAATTAATAAGATAATAGCGACGAACACATTGATTTAAGCGTTATGATCAACAGAATTAATAAGAACATAAAAATAGTTAGCAATGACAATATTACTTTAACAATTTTGATTCTTTACCGTAATCCAAAAAATGTTATGTAATTAAAATCATTGTATAAATTTTGATTTAAAAGATAATCAGAACAATGTAACAGCGAATATATGATTTTTCTTAATTTATAAACACGTGTGTGTATATATTTGTAATAGTTAAATTCATATTAGATATGTATATTCGTAATTTTATTCGTAAATTTATTTGTAATATTAGATAATCATCTACTGAAATTAACAATTCTAGTTCGATTTTATAAAGATAGCTAGTTTAATGTTATAAACAATTGCTTTTTTTTATATTAAAATGAACTCAACTTTGATGCATTTACATCGACATTGTCACGCTTAAATAACAATTGATTTAAGCTTTATCAATTAACGTTTGTCTATATATTTGTTCCATTAACGTCAAGCATAATTTAAAAATTTATTCATTTTTATTATCAATATATTATTTTGAAACGTAAATTCGTAAATAATAACTTATAATTTTTGTAGAGATTATATAAAATGTTTAGGTAGTCTTATATCGTTGTATCCAGTGAATTTGTGTTAGTTTTATTTTCAAAATACGGCAAGCCGAATATGCATGATATATTATACGTTAATTTTTAATAGATTTAAGCTTACAATGTTTTGCAAAAATGTAGAATAAATCAATTACGCGTCATCCTGTTTCTACGCCAATAATTTTCGAATGAAGAAAGCGGTCTATTGAAGTGAGAGGGAGACCACTGTTACATTGTAATTATAACAATTGATTCGGTCGCCCACGCATTTTAGAGTCGTGGGATACATGGCTGAATTGAAATGCTTATCAAGTAAGTTTAGTGGATAGATGATTATTCATATTGAAAAATTTGTCCCTGACAGTAAATTATCCCAAGAGCTCACTACTCTTGCTCATATGTTTATATTTATGGTTGGCTTTATTGCTGATTTTCTTAATTTATTCATTGACGAGTTAAATAAAAATATACGCTAATTTGTATGCTGTCACGTCTGGATGACTTGTGTGACATACGTGTATACTTACACGATACTCTTTTTAAGCATTAGGCGCTATTCATAAATTTAATAACAATGGCAAAATGAATTATTCATATGTTTTTCACATAACGCAGCCTAATATGTTCTAATTAGTTTATGTTGTTATTACACGCAATTTGTTATAATATGAGTCTATATTCATCGCTCTAATGTGCAGTTATTCTAACCAAGATTTTTTTATTTTCAATCGAATCTGAACTCACATTATATTATGTGAAATATAATTGTTGTGCCCGTATCCATGACGATTTAAAAAATTGACAACATTTTTTCAATGTTATATGGTTAAGTACTGTTTGGTAAAGAAACAATTAAAAAATTACTGACATATTACCTATAAAGGATCATCCGCAGTTAAAACTGAATATTAATCAAATTAATTAAAAATCAAGCTATCCCATGATTATGTAGAAAATATAATAAACAAAATATCATAAGCTATTGCACTATGTCAAGTAATTAATAAAATCACGATAAACAATACTTTTAATTTAATACTCGTAATCACTATGTTTGCTAGAATGATGAAATATAATTCTTGAAAGACGTACAATAAATATCATTGATTAAATCTTTAAATTCGTATATTTTGAAAGACACTAGTGACAAACGAATATAATTTAATAACATTTAAGAAATTTTTCTCTTTATAATATATTATTATGTGATTAATATGTAAGGTCAGTAAATTTACCGTTAATATTATTTATACGGACTTTATTACCATTTAATCTGCATTATTCATTACACTTAAGAAATTAATTTATTTATTTATTTACGATTAGAAGGATGTAGATTTTTTAGGAGAAAGTCTTATGACGAGTGCATCGTTCAGAATAAAAACTAAAATAATTTTGAATGCCTCATTGGAATAATTCAATTATTTTAAAAGAAGAAGAAGAAGGAGAAGCAGAAGAAGAAGAAGAAGCAGAAGAAGAATTTTATGGATTTTATTTGCAATTAACATTAATTGTCCCAAGCACAATTTTATAATTACGAAAACAATATGAGAATAATAATAATACGTATTTTCAAAAATTTAATCAATTATTTTATTATATTAATATAGATTTTAGTTATATTATAAAAAAAATATATTTATATTGCTTTTATCGGAAAAGCATCGTTACCATTCTTGTGACAATTCAATCGGAACTACAATTAGTTTACATTGTCGTTTAATATAACGAAATAATATAATAAATACATTGTAATAAAACCTATTTTCTCAAATAGCCAAATCTCAAATAGCAGAATTAAATCGATATTTCCATATTATTTAGTACGAGTATTTTTAACATTTTCATTAATTATTTAGTCCTCTCCATCCCTCATCATACGCACTATGTGACCAAAATTAGCATATGTCGACGATTCTTCTATGTCGAAGATAAACCATTAATAACTAATTTCCTCTCTCTCTCTCTCTCGCTCTCTCTCTCTCTCTCTTCTCTTTCTAGATGCACAAATTTCATTCGCACGCACACCCAATAATAAACATCTATAATTTTTTTCCTCCGTAAATAACAAATCTCATCGTTATAAACGTTTGCTCAGCGGGCTAATAGACTTTTTTTGCCTTTCCGCTGGCAATTGTCCCGTAATTCTCCTCCTATAGCAGCACAAGCTTAACGCTCCTGACGAACGTAAATATTTATCGTCAGCTTTCTCCAGCGAAAAATTACTCTACCCCACATCGGGGCATAATGAATGTGCCAATCCTCCTCTCGTAGCGTGTGACAAGCCACGCGAGCCCCCACTCGGGCGCGCATAAACGCGAAATCACGCGCAAATTCGGCCGCGTAGCGATACTCTGCCGCACTGTCGCAAAGAGCAAAAAATAAGAGCCCTCCCAGTGAAATTAAGTACCGTTCCCATCGCCTCGGCCGCCCCGAAGAAAAAAGCCGACGATCCGCTCGCCGGCCCCGTAATAAACAATGTCAATCCGTGCCAGTGCATGCGAGGGCACGCGATAACAAAAACTCCCGCCCCGAAAATGGCTAACCGTTAACGAGTTTACCAACGATCGTGCGGTCCTCGTTTATTGTTATGCATACGCCCGGAGCATAAGCGGGCTCGGGCGCACGCGCACTACCACGTCCCTTTACGATCGTCGACGCTCCCACCACCCTTGGCGACTCCGTCGAAATAAGTCGCGACGTTTCTCGTCACCGAGGAGGTAGTCGTCGTCGTCGTCGTCGTCGCCGCCGCTGCTGTTTACGAGAGCGTAATTGCCCGATAATTATCGCAACCCAGGCTTTTTGCACAAATAAAACTCGCGCAAATAAATGACAGAGCACGAGGAGAGGGGATGACGGGCTTTTACGGAGCATAAACGATAAAGCGGCGCCGCACCGATAAGAAAATCGCGTATTTCTGTTGGGCCGATGGGCATTGTCGAAGGGGGTCATCGTGCGAGTGAATGCCGATAAATTATTATAGACGGAGAGATAAATATTAGGATTAAATGTTGAAGTCGGCGTGGAGTTTTGGATGGGCGCTTATGCGTTTGTTAAGGTGTCAACGGTTATACGTCGTTTTCTTCTCTTTTTCTCTTTCGTCTTAAACGCGCGGACTTCCGAACTGATGGGATAAGCTACGCGAAAAGTATAATACGAATGCGCGATTATTTATTTTCGAGAGAGTCGTTGGGATTCCTTATACCCATAAACAGCCTTTATCTATACGCACCTTGCAAAATGATTGTCGGTGTCAATTGCAGGCGAAACGGTACATTTGCGAAAACCGCTAAGCAGCAGCTCTTCGCACATTCATAAGGACACGGGATGGGTCCGCTCGATTCTTAAATACGTAGGACACAGGAATCGTATTTCTTAAGAGTCTAACAGCGGATGACTTTATTCCTCGTTCGAAAAAAAAAATATATATATATATATATATATATATATATATATATATATATATAACGCACGAGTTTCTTACCAGCGCAATTACGACTGGTCCTCTTCTTCTTCCCGATCATTCCCAAGAAAAGGCACCAGATTTATAACGATCATTTTTCATTGTGAAATCGCATTCACATATTATCAGCATTATTACGAATAATTTGAGCATTTACATTTATTCTTTACAACTACCAACTATATTAATTTATAATTTCTGATGGAGTACTGTTCTTTTTTAAGGCTGGTCATGAATAATGCTGTTACTGTAAATCAACTCCGGTGTATAATCAAGATTTTCAAAAGTTAACTAGCCGTTTAATATTAATCTGGCGAGCGCTGTATGAATAAGCTAGGCTCGACAGTCTATCATTGTAGTATTTATAAAATGGCTAAATATCGTTAAATAAAGTGTCTATAGAGACGCACATGGTAGTAAGGAGGTAGTATCCTTCCTTAAATCATAAAAGGCGAAAGGAAGAAAACGACTTTGGCAAGCAGCCAGTTGTATCGATCTCATCTACCGTAACGATTCCCGTAAAATTAAATCCGCCTTCGTCAGCGTCTCCTCGGCCTGCCCGCGCCATCGACCATGGACCTAAGAGGAAAAAAAAAAAAAAAAAAAAAAAAAAAAAAAAAAAAAGAAAGAAATATTAAGAAAGGTAAGAAAGAGGCAACGCACAAACGAATCAGCGCTAATACACCTGACAATCTGCGTCCGCGATAAGGACAAATGGCCGGGCGTGTACGTTTATAACGGTGCCGCGGACTTTTTTCCACACGTCTGCCTCGCGGCGGCGCCCGAAAACGGCGCACCTACACACTCTGGGGTGGAAAGGGGCACGGATTTTCGCGAGCCGCTTTATCTCCTCAGCCGATCCGACTCACCTTCCTCCCTCCACCTCTGCGCCGACATCCGAGATCCGATGTATAAATTGCCGCGGCCTTATCCCTCCGAGCTATCGCCGGGCTTTCTCGTCCAGCTCCGTTATCGGGCCCTTCGCCCAAACTTCGCTCCGACGAAAAATGCTTCCTGCTCGCGTCGCCGCGCTTTAATAGACGCTCCGCGGGAGTTTTTAGGATTCCTCCTCGGCTCCGAGCGAATCGTAGGAGTCTCCAGCTCGTTAACCCTCGCAAATGAAGATTAATGAAGAATGCGGAGGAGAGAGCGGCATTACTACTGCGATTCTCTCTCTCTCTCTCTCTCTCTCTCTCTCTCTCCTTTTTCCCTTTTTTTCCTTTTTCTTTTTCTTTTTCTTTTTCTTTTTTTCTTATCTTCTTCTCTCGCTTCTCGGTCGACGTTCCCCCCTTTTACGAGTGAGCGGCTCTTGCGCTTCGAATAAAATGCATTCGCAACTGCCAAGTACAATGGAATTCGGGCCCTTTCGATCTTTTTCGGACGATCTTACTCCTTGCGACTCACGGCCATGTCCCTTTCGCCCTTTCCCCATGTCGCAACGTCCTACGTCACCCTCTCCATTCCTACGCAAACCGCTTGTATTCCGATTCATTTTCTTTTATTTTGCATCTTCTTTTCACGAAATTTTTCCATTATTAGACACGAAAGCATTTAAAGACAATTTGAAAATTCATTGGGTTCAAAGTTCTCGCTCCATTGCACTAGAGAATTTCCTGGGCCAAAGTGAGCCGTCATTATTACAACGATATAATCGCTGTATATTGTGCTTAACGACAACCACGACTAAAGAGATATTTTACATTACCTGCTCTTCGCAACAGTCCCCCCCCCCCCCCCTCTCTCTCACTCTCTCTCTCTCTCTCTCTCTCTCTCTCTCACCCACTCGCCGTAGTCCCCGATCCCCACACCGAATCGCCGTTTATTTTCTTTTCCTCTTATCATCGTAGGAGCGTTACGTAAACATACGAACCATCAGTATGTAATCCAAAGCACTTGATCCATGTTTTCAAGTAAACATGCAAATGCTCCTACGTGTCGTTACCCATTGTTTACTCTCGTTTTCAATGGGCCATAATTCGTTGGAGGCTACGCGTGAAAGGGGAAATTTTTTTAGCCGTGACTCGCAACGATTGAGCGCAACTCACTCACCAATGATTTACACCCTCGGAAAAGAAAGGCGTCGCGACTATCCCCTACCCCCACCCTCGTCGTTCCCCTCTACCATCACCAAACTCCCCTAAATTATCTAATCCCCCTCCCGCTCCCCGTCGCCCCCACCATTTCCACCGTTACCCGAGCGTAGATTTTTATTCAACCTCGGTTGTACGTCGGCGTGGCAAGCGAGCGACGACGTAAATCGTGTATATATTTATATATTTCCGCGAAAACCTGGCCGCATCACGGCCGTGGGATATATAGCTCGAACGAGAAAGTGGATATAGGTTGGCGAGCGAGCGGAAGGCTGAGAGGAGAGATATAGAGAGAGAGTGAGAGAGAGAGAGAGAGAGAGAGAGAGAGAGAGAGAGAGAGAAACGAGCAATAGTCGACGAACTGTTATTTTCGAGCTAGGCGCGCGCCGAATATTGCTTCGTTATTTTGCGTTAATGACACTGGCTGTCGCTGAATTTATGGCGACGGATGAGAAGAGAGAAGGGGCCGCGGGATACATTGGGACTGATTTCATGGCTTGTACGCGAGTGCGACACGCCGCGTGATGTCGCTAAACTTCCAAGTGACGTGTTTGCAAATTAGCGAATGCTTCGCGGCTTTCGTATATTCGACTTACGAACTTCCCCTCGCCGATTGCCATCTTCTCTTTTTACAGCGACGTTTGTATTTGTATTTATTTTACATTGTATATCATTGATTGTACTTTTAGACCGATTTAGCTTAACTTGTACAGATAGCTTAGGCTTGTTAAGACAAGATTGATCGCGCCAAGACACCATTAAATATTTACCATCGTTCTAAATTTAAAAAACAGTGTGCTTCGAATCGAAAGAAATATGTCTGCTGGCTAATGCTTATTTATACTTAATGATTGCATTATTAAAATTAATTTAAGTATTATTAGACGTATCAATATAATAATGTTGCGAAAGACAGGTAAGCGATGCTTCTGATTCTATTGTGTGTGAATATTACGAAGAAAATTATCTTTTACAAAAATTTGCTTTTGTATGCTACATCTCGAGTACCAAAGCCAACGTCAGTCTAAATCCAAATTAGCCGTGATGGTTTTAGCAGCTTTGGTACGTAATCGTCGACTTTCCTTTAACAACATTCGATTAAATCTTGCAGCTCTAAGGCATTTTGCCTAAGGCGAGCATAATTTATAGATGTGTGAAAAATTGCTAAAATTTCCGAGACGATTTCACATCTCCAGCATTATTATAAACGAATAATAACGATAGTATTAGTAAAAATGATAAGCGATGCGATGAAATAATCATATTGTTGGAATTGTTGTTGCTATGTCAGCGCAATTAGCGCACAAAAAGCAAGCGACCGCGAAGATCACTGAATCACTTGCCGTTGATAAATAAATAGCTGGAAAAACCGTTGCACCTTGCACAAACAAGAACTTGTCACCAATTCCTCGGGGAGATTTTTGGCACATTATGCATCACCCGTTGAAGCATCGAGATAGATATGCCGCAATGAGAGACGCACATGTAGGAGAGGAGTGAGATGCACCGCTGGCAGATAGAAGGGAAGAAGTAGATGGGAAGGTCGTAGATTAATCTTCGTTATCGCGTGTTGCCTCTCGTAGACACGTTTTCTTCGGCTTGTAAACATTGGTCCTTATCTTTGCGGGAACTGGAACTCGTGCCGCGATCTTTACAATCGTGTATGCGTTTTACGATCGCGCGGGAATCCACAGATATGTAAACTCCTGTTATTTAAGCGGATCTCAGTAAGTGTGAGAGAGAGAGAGAGAGAGAGAGAGAGAGAACGTTGAGCAGCGATTGAAATTTCAAGACTCGAGTCTATTAATACGACTGCTGTTCATAATCATCGCAAGGTGTTTGAGCTGAATTGTCATTTATATCATATATATATATATATATATATATATATATATTTTTTTTTTTAATGACTGATTTATTTGCGCTTTATCTTGATTCTTAAGCAGCTTTGTAGAAGCGAGCATTAATTTTCGAATATTTATGTATAACTTTAAAGTTGCATCTTTACATCTTCTCGGAATACATTGTTGTTAGCACAGTGTTAATGTTCTAATCGTTTCTCTTGATCAAAAAGTTATCTGATTTTGAAAGGAAAATATTTCCGAGACTTTATATTGTACCCATTGCTTAAAATAAATTAGCGGGACGAAAATAGCTTGAGCCTTTAGAGGAAGCATTCGCTTTGGTAAATCTTCTTTTTTTTTTTTTATTTTTATTTTAAGTTTTTTTTAATATAAAAATTAAAGAATTAACTTACCTTACACCACGTCGTGGCATTTAAGCTTTTAAAAAATTTAATAAGTCTCTGCCAAACTACTTAAAAACTCTAGATTTTTACGGAATCTAAATGCGTTATTCAATACGGTATAAATTAACGCGAGAGCGATAGATCTATGTTGTTGGATAAACACTTTTATCACTCATCATTGCAATTGTCGTTACATGATTTAACAAATTGCCCCTGAAGAAAGTCCATTATTTCAACTATCACCGTTCCATTAAATCTTATTAGTGTTCTTCCGTCCCCCGTCCCCCATGTTATTTATGCTGTTAACTAACAACTCTCGTGAAATATTAGGAAAGGTCGGCCGAAACGCAGATCCCTGCTCGATCAGAAATAAACCGACTATATAACCAGCAGTCCCTTCAGAATTTTTAACAAACACCCACCTGCCGCTATCGCATAAAAGCTTTTTCTTTTCCCCTTCTTCCAGAATTTCAGGCGATCTCATTATTAGAATGTAAGCGATCGAGCGAATCGGCTGCTCGACTAGACTGCTCCGAGCGCGGCACAATCGGCGTCCAGCGAATACGATAACTCAATTCGACGGAGCGCGCATTCACTCTATCGGAGTGGCTCCGATCACATAAGGAATTCCACTTGGGGAGTTAAGCGCGCGCATTAATTAAGCCGGGGCGAATATCGCGCATCGCGAGCCTCGGCGTTTGCTATTGAAATTCCCCCGGGGAAGGAGGTTTAGTACGCGGAATCGCGCCGCGCCATTTTAACGATCGGATACTTAATGCGGGGACGCGAATCGCGGCGGCTCCTTTGAGGGCTTTCGCCTAATAAATTAATCTATTAACGCTGGGCCTCCGTCGTGAGCGCGGCCCTCTGCATAATCTCCAATTAGGACGAAATTGATTACGTCGGATTAATGCGGACCCACGCTCGGCTATCGACGTCTATCTCTCTCTCTCTATCTCTAACTCTCTCTCTCTCTCTCTCTCTCTCTCTCTCTCTCTCTCTCTCTCTCTCTCTCTCTCACTCTCTCTCTCTCTCTCTCTCTCTCTCTCTCTCTCTCTCTCTCTCTCTCTCTTTCTCTCTGTCCTACACGAGACTTCGTCGTTGTTTTAACTGATGCGTGGGGCAGCGAGACGCAGAAGAAAAAATCTTGAAGTTTATTTCTCGATTGGTCGCCGCCTGTCGAGTTGTATTATCAGAGAAATCTTTTCGTTGTAATTTCAAGGATTCACACTGATTAGGACTGGGGTCGAAGTTGAGTTATGAGTTGCAAAAGTGAGCGGCCTAATACAAACTCACTCTTTATTTACGTTTTTACTGTAAATATTCATTTCTTTTTATTTTCGTTACACGTTTCGTTAATTGCATTTCAAATATAAAGTAATTATGACTCATCCCTGATTTTAAATAGCTATAATAAATTTTTATTTTAAATAACTATATTATTAAACTTCTTAATTTGTTGTATTGATTTTTTAAGTGAAAATTATTTCCTCTCTCTCTCTCTCTCTCTCTCTCTCTCTCTCTCTATATATATATATATATATATATATATATATATATATATATTGTTATAAAATATAAAATTTAATATTTATTAAAAATATATATATATATATATATATATACACGCATATATTCTATATTTGTTGTACGTCTTTTAAATACGCTTATCTAGAAAATTTGGACTGGATCATACATCAATATTTTTTTAAGTAAATGAAACATTTCATTGAAAAATTGAAAATATTTTAAGACCAATCATTAATACCATGCCATTGAAATCTATCAGCTACCATTAAATATTCCTAATTTTGAATCTCTGTTATATTTCAAATTTTTATTGGTCAGTCGATAAAAGCATGCCAACGTATTCGTTACAAATCCCGAGAGAATAAACATTTATCGGCAGTTCAATAAATTAGAGTAACTAAAAATATTATTGGTGGCTCTTCATTGATTTTAAAAAATTTTAAAAGGGCATAATGAAGCTCAGGATATTCACTCACACGCATATATTCATCGATAATTATGCAACAACTGAACTGTCTATAATTTCATATCGAATATTGGCTTCTTTCATTCACTATTCATTGCTATATACATCTTGGGATAAATGAAAGGAAAGGAGAATTTGGATTGAAATTCGTATTCTTACCTTCGTAAATATTATGAGGTCTCTCGATTTCTATAACTGGACGTTTATGCAAGAGTCACCGTTTATCAATACTTATTCTATTAAAATGTTTGATTTTAAATGTTCAGCCACCGGCAGCTTCATCGCAATAATTCCCATTCGTTAGTAATTTTGTTTAGATCTCTAATTCTCCAAGTTTATTATAAATATTAGTACTCGAGTTTTTTTTTTTTTAATGTGAATCCTCATTTAATACAATATTATATGTTTCAGTAATCCAGTTAAAAACATTTTAAAACTTCAATCAACATTTTTAAACACATTCTTAATAGTTGATATAAATACAAATTTTAATTGATGCAGCTTAACGCTTATTTTTATATTGAATTTAAAATAATTTAAATTTCATTTTCAAGTGTTTTACTAGTTAACATTTCATCTCATTGATTAATTTGTATTGAAAAAAAATTCAATTTTTTAAGTGTTGATTGAATAAATTTAACAGAAAATTAAATGCCATTGCGTTGTAATATTATTTCTTATTAAAATTAATAATAATATTATGTTATTAGACACAATGGGAGATAATTATTATAACGCGCCTTTTTTTTCCATTACGATAACCTCAATAAGTCTTATCCACATTAAGCAATAATATCGCAATAAACTCTGTGGGATAATAAATTCAGAAGTTTTAATAATATCTATTTAACGAATAAGTATTGTAAAAATTATTTTAAGAAATAATTATGTAATAGTGAACTCATTAGAGCCGATAATTGAATTTCATTACATTTATGCAAATCTTCAAATAATTTACCATATTAAATCTTACTACAATAATGTTCAAATATATTTCGAATACCTATGATTTTTGCTAAGTCTTAAAAATTAAAAATCACAAAAGATTTTAAAAGTTGATAATAATTATTAAAAATATATTTTGTATATGATCCCTTGATGTGAAATCTGTTACACAAAAACTTGTCAAAAGTTAGCAGAAAAACATATTTGTATTAAAAAAATGAATATTTCATATTAAGGTTAGAGATTTCGATCTGGCTATGTAAGATATTTTATAGCTTTTTAATGAAATTTGGCACTGGAAGATTAATTTTACTTTTAGATTTCGTACAAATTATGGCAAATAAAAGTGTTAGCCATACATAAAAAATTGATTGAATGTCGAATTATTAATAACTTCATAAATTAGGTGTTAGTAACAAATTTAGTACAATTTATGTAAATATGAGAATTAACGAAATGATTGCAATACATTTTTTTGAAATATTAACACAACCTAAAAGTCATCTTTATTAAACTATTAATTATTTTTAATTCCGTATATATTTTATAATTAAGGGTAAATCTTAATGTTCTATGTTAATGACGGTGACTTAGGAATGACAAAATATACATTAAAATTCATCATGAAAAGCTTTTATCGAACATTTTGATACTTTACTATACATAATACTTTACTATTGAGAATACTATGCTTCTATAATATATATAAAAGTCTAGAATTTTATGCTACAGGTGCATATATTTGCTGTTTAGTTATTTAAAAGTGTAGGAGGAATTGCTACTAACTTGAAGAAATAAAATATTTGCAACTGAGTTACGCTATTTCCAATAAGTTCTTTGCCAATATAACATTTGATAAACTTTGATTTGAAAAAAGCATAGAAATCATTTTGTAGCTTAATAAACGTGTAACTTTTAATTTATTAGAGCATTTCTAATTACATTTGAACTTGTTAAAACAAAAACAAAAAAAAAAAAACAAAAAAAAAACAAAAAGAAAAAATGATAAAAACCGTAAATAACCAATATATATACAATTTCTTTGATAAATACTATATAATTTAAAAGTTATAAAAAGTATATTGAGCATTAAAACTAATTAGGCGCCTAGTATATTGAAAATTAGTACTATGCCAAGAAATTAAAATATTATTTTATTAAAATTCTCATTTTAATGCTTGCCACTGCGAATATTGAAGAATTAAAAAATTGCCATTTAAGCTTTTAATACATTTTTTCCCTTCCCTTTTACAATAATAAATTGATACTATAAAATTACAAATATCTGTAATTAAGTAAAGTGTCCGCAGCTTCGTGTAACCTTTGTTTATTTTA
The DNA here is from genome assembly GCF_000503995.2 of Ceratosolen solmsi marchali. NCBI lineage: Eukaryota > Metazoa > Arthropoda > Insecta > Hymenoptera > Agaonidae > Ceratosolen > Ceratosolen solmsi. The sequence continues at coordinate 1,042,796 of NW_011948418.1, forward strand.
TTTGTACATTATTAAAAAAAGTAAAGATAATGCGTGGACAAATATTGTAAAAAAATTTTAGCTTCCATTCCATGGAAAGTAATTGCAAGACATTTTTAAATGTCGAAAATTTAATTGTCCTATGCATAAATGAATTTTAAATAACGCGCCTGCAGTAATTAATTAATCGACATTGTCGAGGGAGGGATGGCTATTACAATGCGTCAAAATTACATCATCTACACATAGGAAGCTCGTATTTAACGGATTTTTTCGTTATGTTAACATTGTGGCAACAATTGACATTCATCCATTATTATATCTGAGAAATAATTTACGCACTACGTTTAATAGTCAGAAATTAATTCCCAATCTCAAAACTCGCGACTTAATCAATTGCGTTATTAATTATAAAGATGTGTCGGCTCGCTTCGTGTAATGAAATTCTCACGGGGAAATATAGCGGACCTATTTGTTTCCCCGTTTACACTCGCTGGGCGTAAGATTTGACTTGCGAGCTTGCCGCATCTCCCGGTGACTCTAAGCACTGACGCGCTTTCACGATTATCTCCCCCCCCCCCCCCCCCCCCCCCCCCCCCCCCCCCCCTCCCCCGCCACACCCACACCGCTTCACCACTTTATCCGACGCGCAACGCGCATACGGAAATTTTTGCTCTCCCACACTTAAGGGGACGTGCAACAAATTGTCCCCCGGACTGTTCGGCGGCGTGCGGCGTTCGGATATCGCGGCGAGCTCGACGCGATTCATAAATCATGAGATAAGATCGCACTTACGATTATGGATGTTATCTGCGCGAGGATGAGGGGACCTTTTTTCCTCTCCTCCGCTCCTGCCTTCTTTCTACTTTCCCTCCTCTCTTTTTTAATCGAGCAATCCTTCTTTATTACGTGGATGCATTTAATAGTAATTAGACGGTATTAGAGGATATGCTAGATTGACGTCGTTAGTCCCGCTACGGATTATTCAGCAATAATAATATTTCGCCGTGGGGGCTTTCCTATTGATTACAGGTGCGATTTTATATATATTATTTTTGCTCTGCGCGTAAACCAATGTTTGCTTAAAAAAGCCTTAAATTTTTTTCTCTGTGTTTTATTCTGCGTTTCAAGCCTTCTCGAAGCTACGATAATTCTCTCTCTTTTCGTAATTGCCGTGAGCTATACATGGAGCTTTTGTAGATATTACCCAAGTAGACATGGTATCCTCTATGTAGGCTAAGAAAAAATTCACTTTATAATCAACTCGCATACGCTTTAATAAGCGTTATTTATGTCTGTAAAGTTGCTTTATGCTTTATTGTTATATTAATGGCAGATAAATGCGGAATAATGGAAATAATCAAACATTGCTGACTTGAAAGAGCAGCATGGAAATGAGAATTAAAAGTCAAGCTGAATTTTGCAGGAAATGCAATTTGTTTACAGGTGGTAAGTAGTATTGGTAAACAAGGGAATTAGTTGATATTATATGCTATCGAGTTATGGTTAATTATTTATGCTTTATGGGGCATTATTTTGATGAAAAGACATGCCGAATTATCGGACGCTATTTAGGCGAATGTCAAGAAAAGTGATAAACCGAGTGCAATGATAAAAGATTATTCTCTCTTTAAACGAGTGATTGCCATTTACTAGAAAATATAGTACTATAAGCTCGAAGAGATATAAAATCGGCTTTTAAAACGAATTAGTATATCATTACGAACGGATTAAAAGTTAGTTTAAAGTAGAAAATAAAGAAGATCGAGCGAGCGTGTATAAAATATAAATATAAATATAAATAATTTTCAATGTTAGCAGCTATGCGCTTAGATGTGGCTTCGTGCTATTCCAAGATTGATATTTAATGTCTTATTACACGGTTGCATTATTATATTATAATACATAAAGCAAAATCATATTAAATTATTTACAAGGTAAAGGCAACAGCTGCAGAAATAATCTTATTAGAAAGGGAGATGACAGCTATTAAGTGTAGCTTGGAAGCGAAACAAGAAATTCAAGTAAAGTAAAAGGAAGCGTTAAATGAAAGAAGAAATATAATAAAGAAACAAGTTGGACGAGAAAAATACTAAAAATTTCTAGTAAGCTATGCAAGTCCTAGTGTAATGGAGAGGGTAAGGCAGTGATAAACGATAAAAAATTCTACTATAATTACTGCAGTATTTTTGACAAATTGACACAAACATAATCTTATCGCAAAAAGTGCGCCGAAGCTTTATTTTATAACTATAAAAGCCTTTAAGCGTTTATATCGGACTATCGTTCGGAATACAACGTTTTATGCTTCGAAGGATTTACGACTTCAAGCGAGATTGCAAATCAAAAAGTAGTCCACTGAAAATGCCTCACTAAACGAAAATTTTATTTAAACGGACGATCAAACGCACGATCAAACGCACGATCAAACGCAACTAATAGAGCATTTAGCATTCTTTTATATTTTACCACCGTAAATAATGTCGCCGTAACTTTCAGCATTTGAATCAATTAAGACGACGAATTAACGTTAATTGTCGTTTTAAACGAGCTTTAGCCTACAGTATTATCGTACCGAGGTATTTTCAAGAATCTTGGGCCTATAAAAGTATTACATTAACGGCGGTGTCAAATTCTTCTAGCCACAGAATCCGGGGCCCGTAATCGTTGTTTCACTCGTCTCTTTATACAGTAATTGCTAGCGGGGCGAAAGCTTCCGTTGGAATTTCATTCCAATTTTAATAGTGGATTTATATAAGAAGGCCGGGGCTCGAGAGGACCTCGTCGCTCGATTACCACTACTCGATCGCGAGTGAAAAAAGCTATGTCGCGTAAGCCATAATGGTAGGTACCATTATGAGCACGGGGTATGATGGGACGAGGCCTCTGTCGATAATGGGATAATGTACGTCGGCTTAGTCGGACCCCGTGCCAATAAATAGGCTACCGCGACCCGTGCAATCTTAATCGCGCGAATTAATCAAAAGGCTCGCGTATTAAGGGCGAGAGCCTGCCTCCCCTTTTCTCCATACTCGCGATGAAAAGGGACCGACTCGAAGACGGGACCTCGATGTCGTTCCCTTGCTCTTTTTCGCGAATTTCCTTATTTATAAAGGTTTTCGGACTCGAGTATATAATAGCGCGGACTTGCGATGGATTATTATTGGGGCGTTTGACCGTCGAACGGAGGAGCGGCACGATAAGCCCTGCTCGAGCGGCTCGCGGTGAGATTGATTTTATTTGCCGATTAGTCGATGATATAATGCGTAGCACATCGCCTCTTGCAAATTTTGCGCAGTCTCAATGTTGTCATTGCGGTTTTACGGAAAAGGCGGACAAGGGTCTGTCGCGACCGGCCAATGCCTACACCTATGGATAAAGAGATAAAGTAGGATTTTTGCTTTATCAATATGGTATTAAAATCCTTTTAAACGGCCGTTGAAAATAGTTTAATCGCAAATTGTGCCGTGGTGGCAAGGTAGGTAATGCTCGAATACAAGTGTGTATAATTAATTATTGCGAGTAGGAGAAAATCGATATAAGCATTAGGATTATGCGCTAGTTAAATATTTAAATTTTAACGAACGAATATTTAGACTTAAACGTATCTCCGATGTTTTATATAAGACTATGACATTTAACATTTCTTGGATAAGTGCCCCGGCAATTTTAAAAGCCCAGATAAATTTGCATATTAATATTATCATGCGTGTAATGAAATTTTAGAAAACCGCAACCGCATCAAATGCTCAGATGTACACTCTCAAATTATTAGTACAATTAATTGAAAATTACGTATTTGATCAGATTCCACGGGCTCTTAGGTATCTTAGGCACTTTTGTCTAATCGTACATTCAGTCGCAATGCTGAAAATCCCATCAGTAATATTTTCTCTCTTTCTCTCATTCTCAATCTCTCTCTCTCTCTCTCTCTCTCTCTCTCTCTCTATCTCTCTATCTCTCTATCTCTCTCTTTCTTTTTCTTATTTCTTTTTCTCTTTTCTATAGTCGATCATTTGCCATTTACTTATTCTTAGCCTGTAATATCTCCGACTCTGCGTAGTAATTTCACTCAATCTGCATAAATTACATATATTTTTCAGCAGTTTAACGATCTGTTGCGTTGAAAGTTAGTGGCGATTGTTTATCACTCTTAATACTCTCCGTATTAACAATTTCGATAAACATTGCAAAATCTTGATACTTAAAAGTAATATTGAAAATTGTGATATTTCAGGCTCATTATGATATATAAATAGCAATAATAAGTACGAGGTAGCAATGCTTAACTCAGCAACTAGGAAAAATTGCGCTAAATCAATGACCATCAGTCACGCACATTGCCAATGCTGCGGTGGCATAAATTTCTCGCGCGTGCCTTACTAAATCGTTCGGAATCAGTAGAAAAGTACCGCGCCCCCAAGCTACAAGCATAAATACTACAACGCATTCTTCTCGCTTTTTTCCCCCGCCTGCATATATTCACTTACCATCCGTATTACCATATGCTGAAATATAAAGGGAGCGTATTTGTTTCTTATTATGCTTAAACAACGTGAGCGGGCATTTTAAGCATATTTGTGCGCGTTTGTATTTATAATTAATATGCGTCGTTATACCGAAGGGATATTCATAAGCTTCGTTCATTAATATTATAACAAAAATATTATGTGAATAGATTATTTGTAAAATAGTTACGCCAGGATGCCTTTAACGTTTCGCAGTATTTGTAAATAAATGCCATCATCATACGTAATTGACAGTGCGCGTCCGATTAATTTCTTTAATAATGTATATCAATTAAAACTGAGAGAAGCAACTCTTGCAACACAGTTGTGCACTTTTATCGATCATTATTGTTAGAGACGATTAATTGCAAGTACATCATTATAACGTTATAAGGTATTAGCCAATTTCAATGAAATAATGAAAAATTTTATTTTAAAACAAAGTAATAATTACTTGACAGAGCCATAATTGCGAATGTATTAATTACTTATCATCAAACGCGCAAAGTTGCCCAGTTCATTTATATTAATATTTATGGCAAATAATTTTTGCATACGAGCATATTTGTAAAAAATTTGATACACTAATAATATTTGTAATTATTAAATAATATTAATAACAATTACGCTTCGTCTAGTAGACGTTAAATATTTTTAGCTGTGAATTTATTTTACATACCTTTTTTAGTATTTTATTACATGATTATGTTCATTTATAACACTATGACTAAATATAGATATTAAAAATTACAGTTTTCATTCTACTCTAACGATCTATTAGATTCATTATGATCTGTATTTTAGTCACCATTATTACCCGCAATGAACGTAAATTTATGATCAATAATTTCAATAAATACTTCGAAATAAAGTGAAACCTTATTCAGAATCAGCATATAGTCCTCCTATTAACTACGTAATGCGATTATATTTATAAGAGTTAATTTTTTTTTTCTTTTTTAGTTATTATAAATTTGTACATATCGTTTGACGAAAAATAAACAAAACTGACTGTTATAATTTAATTACGAATTTAAGGCAATGCAAGATTACATAATTAATTCATTTGGTATTGAACGACGTGCGACCTTAGATTCACCTGACGATATATCAAATATTGAGAATAAACTAATTCTTATTCATTTTATAAATAAGACGATATATATATATATATATATATATATATATATATAACTTTCATCTCCGAGCACAAAGGAAAGTTATGTAATCGAAATTTTATTAAGTGGATGGAATATTCAGGATGAAAAATAATAATTATTGGTTCGCCGCTAAACCAGTGGCCATCCCCAGTCATACCTTACCAATCGTAATTTTTACCGAGAAAATTAATCAGACACGCAATATTCGCCGCGATCAGGCTTCCACCCTTTCAAGCGAAAAAATCAAGTCCGTGAATCAGCGGTGCACATCGGCTCGAACCTTTCGCCTCTTTAGCAGCGAAAACCATCGCGCACGCGATATGTCCCGAAGGCATCGCGCGTGCGTACTTGGTCTTGCCACGTGGCCATGTCCCTCGGCTAAATTGCCGATCCATTTCCCCCGCGTCTTCTCGCCCCATCCATCCTCCCACTACCTCATCGTCTTTACATAAGTATTTGGTGTGGGGCGAGTGCCCCGGAGGCGACGCGAGCGTCTTGACCCGCGAGAATGTTTGCGGCCCTCAATCATCCGCAAATCACGCACACGCCCGCGCACGTTTATGCACGCAGCCCCTGTACGTCTGGCACTTTCATCTGGCCGGGGGCGGCAACGACGTCAGTGGCAGCCGCGCATAATCATTACCCATCGAACAGAGAAATGTATAATCGGCCCATCTTTTTACCTTTCTCTCTCTCTCTCTCTCTCTCTCTCTCTCTCTCTCTCTCTCTTTTATCTTTTTTTTCTTTTGCGCCGATAAGCCTCGAGAGCATAGTTTTTGAATTTACGAATGACCGCGCACGAACGTAAAGACTGCTCAGCTTTGCCTTTTCTTCCTTCATTTTTTTCTTTCGCATTTTGCCACACGCAATTATTGACGGTGGAATTTGGGTCAGAGAGATATTTTTCTTGGCAATGGGCTCCTTGGGCTTCGAAGTCCTAATGAGGGGACGAGTTATGCAGTGAAGGACCTGCAGCTCCAATTTCTTCGCACTCGTGCAAAAACATAGATTTATAGTTCAATATTGACCGATAAGTAGGTGATTTTTATGTTGGACAATCATCTCTCGTATTATTGTACTGTAATTCTAGTTCATTAGCTTCCTATGTACATCAATAGATACGAATATATTTTAATTATTTAATCATCGTGTTTCCATAGTTCATATGTCTTATCCAACAAATTTTATTATATGAACATATATATTGTACCTAAATATATAATATTTAATAAATAAATGAGCGCACATGTTATATATTGCATTATATCTACGTACATAAGTAATGACGAAAATAATCGTAATGTCATTAGTTCGATTACGTTATATATATATATATATATATATATAGAATTATGATGTTATATGTAGATGATTTGGTTTTAACGAATCAAACTTTATATGCTATATTTAAAATTATATACTATAATGGATTTTAATTTTGTACAATTCTTGTACTCGTATGTTCTATCTATATCAAACGAAATTTGATAGTTGGCATTTCTTTAGCCATAGCCGTCATAAGCTACGGTAAATTTTAATATCTCCATGCGTACTTTTAATAAACAGAAAATGTAAACGTCATAGTACATTTTACTTAATATTGTTGTTAATAAATACTTAAGGAAACTTACGGCACATATAAAAGTAGTCGTATACAAGTAGATTGAGACAACTATCGCCCACAATGCCAAGTATATTCTGCTATTTGCGAATTTAAAATTGTACAAATTTATGTTTAACAATCAAAAAATTATTCCAATCAATACAAGATAAAGATTGAATGTAATATTATAAAGAATAATAGTTTGTCGTTGTAATATGTGGGGCTAAGAATCAATAGCGTGACAATCAAGGGCAATACATTTTATTAAATTGTAATTTATGGTTCTTACAAAGTTTCTGCCTTTGAAAATTCCGAGGATATTATATAGCTAGCTCTCTCAGTGTAGAATACCATTGATTTATTCAATAGCTAAATGGATATTATTCTTTTAATATATCCGTAAATTAAATATTTGAAAAATAGTTCGCTGCACAATAATGTAAGGGAATACTTTTTACATAAGTTTATGAATAGAAATAATGACTGATCTAAGGGCTCCAAATAATAATACACAACATAATTTGAAATAATCACTAATGCATTTAATATAATTGTAAAAATATATCATACAGATTAATTATCGACCCAAAATTCGCAAAATGCAAACGCGGTTAGTGAAATTAATAATATTACAAGGCTATCAATTTACCGAATTGAAATGTAAAAAAAGTTAAAGAAAATAATGAAATAATGCTCGATGATTGGAAATATATTGAATTAGATAGAGAAATCTGATTGAAAATGAAAGTCTTTAAAAATACTGATTTATAATGTAATGTAATATTTAACTTGTATAAAAGATAAATGTTTCACGAAGAAATGATATTTTTCTTCATAATCAATACATTAAGTACAATGAAGATGCGCATGACTTTGATAATTCTAGATTGTTACTATATTAATTTTATTTACTTTTCGTTTGTTAAAATACCACAATTCTAAAACATCATATTTAATATGATGTATATACACGTACATTAATACGTACATTAATAAAGTAGCATAAAATAGAAAATTTTACGTTATGGCTCAAAATTTGCGTGACGGATGATGATTAAAAAGATTAATTGTAATTAAATGTTTACGAAGAATTACTTAAATATGCAATTCATCAAATTTTCCCTTTACTTTATTTATAAAGTATTTCAAATTTAGTGAAATGTCCGATAATTGAATATAATTGAAAGAAATATAAATTACACAATGTATTTTATATATAAGTAATAATAATTCCATAGTAACACTTTTTATAAGAAATATCCAATGGTTTTGTGTTTTTGAAATAAACAATGATATTAAATATAATGAAAGAATAGAATTTTCATTTGAACGAGGAAAATATTTATGTATAAATACATTGCCGGATAATATAACGCGATAGGAAATGGAATTATAATTAATTATTCGTATTCTAGATAATCATTAGAATTTAATCAATCCATAAACGATTAATGCTTAAGTACATCGAATGAAACTTTAATTACAGAGTTGAGGTAGATAGGACAGAATATTTACAATTGCTGTTAATCAATTATTCGTCTATTTATAATTTACATCTACTAAGTATCCATTAGTGAGAAATTTGATATTTAATTTAATTTTCTTTAAAATCTCCTGACTTACTTGTATGATATTGCTTTCGAGATAATTATCTATTAGATATTTATGTTTGTAAATACTTTTAAAACTCTTGAATCCATTATGAAAACTTCCATCATCGGGTATATTTCAAGTGGCCTTTGTTTCAAAATTGTTTCCTTCCATTAAAAAATGTCCATCCACATTGTCCAAAGCATATCGACCATATCGAGCAACCATTCTCGATATACACTATGAATATTAGATTATTCATACCAGTATTGTTTTAAAACGCGTACCTCTCCCCTACCCCCATCGCCGTTACCTCTCCCCCTCTCGAATAAATACCTGCACTCCATTATGCATACAGGCTTATTAAATTGAAAATCTAGTTGAAATCTAGTTCCCGGCTAATGCGAGCAGAAAACGGTACCATTTTTTTTTCTTATTTACTCACCTGTCAACCGCTTCACATGGGATACGAGATAATGTGTCGATATTGGCCGATGTTCACTGCGTCGAGCTCATCCTACTAATGCAATATCAGCCATTACACACTTTCGTAAAGATTGACTATCCACTTGTATAGCAATCAGTTTGTCAAATAAGGCCCGTCGAGCCGAATGACAGGTGAATAATAACACGTACAACGCCTCCTCGACCCGTTCCCCTGAACTTGGTGGATTCCTCGCTTTTCCGGTTTGCTTGACATATAATTATCATTTTTTTTTTCTTCTCTCTAGCATTAGCAAAATAAAACCTACGGAACTACGGCGAATAATCATGGAATAAATTTGCGATCCGGTGTCACAAGTTTTGTCGGTTATAACGAGAATTTAGTCACTCTGATAAAAGCAATAGATAGAGACAGATTTTAGCTTGATTAAGGCAAAGAATTATTCCTTAAGCGTTGAAAGAAGTTATTCGAAATTCCACGTTGACCTACAATTACATTAACTAACTGTTTGTAAATATTTATATGAAATGTAAGGAGTAATGTTTCAAGCTCCTTTCAAGCTCATGTATCATTCATACATAATGAGTTAAGGCCAAAAGTGGTGATTGAAATAACCGTTCCAACGTACGTTCATCTTTTGCGAAATGCAAGCGAGCTTACGAAAATAATAATCCTAACGTAGCGCTCTAAAACACGCGAGATCCCACGTTCGATCGAAAATAAGAGATAGAAAAGGAGATCCAGTGCGAGCGTATAATGTGGGATCAGGCAGCTAACAACGCTTGTCCCAGGCAGCGTCACCTGTCAATTGTCAAGCACTCGACATGGACGCGCGTATTAATGTATTCACAGGCATCATCCGTATGTCCCGAGCGACACTTGCCGCCTCTTTTTAGCGATGTAGCGCAGTAGTTTCATCGAACCGTTCCCCCGTTACTCGCTAACAATGCATCCATCGCTGAGACATGGACAGCTCGAGGACGGTTAATGGTCATCGGAACCCTGGTGTTTTCTTCTTCCACTTTCACGTTTAGACTCGAGTGGAAAATAATTAAAAGCTCAATGCGTGAAAATGGACATTTGATATTCAGTAGAATAATATTTAACCCGGCTAATTGAATCGCAACAATTACAAGTTTTCAAGAGTACTCCGACACAACGAAATGATTTATTTAATCACTTTTATCAGTCCTTCGCCACTTTATGTATATAACTGCAGTTTCGTTAATGTATTAATCACCAAAGTGATTTATTTTACACGATGACAATATTAGTTCAGATTCGTATTATATTCCAGCCCAATGTTAGAAATGTCATAGTTACATTGTGTAAATAAATTTCATATATTTGATTTTCACATTATTATGAAAATATAATGTAACTATATTATTTTAGTATTGCATCGTAGAATTAATAGTAAATAATTAACAAATTATTTTATACGAATAGCAATGATGTCATAATTCCCGAAATATTATGGTTGATAAAAGTGCATCGAACGTCTATATAAAGATCGAGAGAAAGGGCACAAATTCTTTTATCATAACGCGTGAAAAAAAAAAAAGAAAACGACCACTTGAGAAATCGCCTCTCTCGCATCTACTTTTCTTCGTCCTTCCCCTCCTCCGTAAGATCGATCTTCATCTGCATGGGCATAGACGGATAAACAGTTTTTCCTTGGATTAACGTGTCGTTAACAAATGTCGGAAGGAAATGTTGTTATTCTCTCTCTCTCTCTCTCTCTCTCTCTCTCTCTCTCTCTCTCTAGATTTTCAAAGTAATTATTCGCCATTATTTTCAATGCTTTAGCGCTTTTGATGACCCGCATACGTGCATTTTTTTTTTTCACGTACCTGTATTTATGTCCAACGGTTTCTTCGACACCATTATAAAAGTACTTTCGCGCCTCGAGAACGTACGGAAAAAATTTGCGAAAAAGTTTAAATAACCACCTTCATTTTTACTGATAAGACGGTATTTCCTCAAGTCTTTTATTTTTTAACTTCTTTTTCTTTTTTGTTTTTATCAGTATACTTATGCAATTGAATAATCTGCTCACTTAAGCTTGTTTCGCGGTGTCATTTCTCGAATAAATGAGCTGTAGCGTTCGCGCCCCAAAATTTTTTTCTGCCCAACATTTTTTCAGTAAAATAATTGTTATTTCTGCACACAAGTGCGCTTATCTTTTGATATATACACTTTCATCTACATAACCTCTTTTAAACGATACGTAAAGCGATGGCTTGTAAATGCATTTGCCGATGCAGTTATTTTTTGCGCGAGGTAAAATTAAAATGGCCGTGATCTTTTCGTAAAGTTAATGTAATTCTTTAGAAATTGTAAGCATGCATATTGAACGTTCAAATTTAATAAATTACATGCCTTTTAATTATTAAGATTTTTTAGTTGTTAAGTAAGAAATGCAGTTGTATCGTTGAAAATTTTATCTTTTAGATTAGATGTGTTTTGGTGTAAGCAAAGGATTAGGAAAAATTTAATAAAATATAAATCGTCTCTTAAAATGATTTTTTTTTTTTTTTTTTTTTTTTTTTTTAAAAAATTTTTGTCCTATGTCCAATATTTTAAAACAGTTATTGCGAACATTCTAATATATTGTAAAATAATTAAAAATCTATCTATGTTTTTTTTCTTCATACAATCATTTATCGTTCCATGTCGACGATCAATTTAAATGCATAATTCAATAATGAGTTGTTAAACTTTTCTGAGACCAAGAGGCTAAAAATTTGGAATTTCGAATGGTTTATTTATGAGTAATTATCCTAAGACTAAAGAGCAGCTACTTTTCAATACTTAAACACCAAAGGTGTTAAAACACTCTCCTCGTTCGCATAATGATTATCACCGTAGGTTTTGAAATAAGCGACAGTAATATGATGCGCATAAATCGAATTTGCAATTTGTTTTATCTTGAATCCGAGTTTAACATATACTAATTAACATTGTCAATAGGAGCATTTGCTGACATTCTCGATAAATGTTTAGTTTTATTTTTATTTCCCTCCTAGGAAGAACGCAGCGTCGGTCGACTTCATTCGAAATAATGTTTCTTTTCTATTTACGACAATTGCCGCTAACAGTAGAATATTTTACTTATTATTAACTTGTAGAGTTTCATTTATTTTAATTCTCATAAATTACATACGCAATTAATGAAATTTAATATAGCTTTTAAAAATGGGGATACGCAAGATAAATGTACTGAGATCATAGGTGTAAACGGGTTATTGAGAAATAAAATAATTCAAGCGTGCCATCTTTAATTTATGATTTCACAGAAGTTGATATCTCAATTAGTTTTAAAATTATACAAGCTCATTTAAAAAATTAGCAAAAGTGCAGTTTTAAAGAAAAAAGTCAAAAAACAACAGCTCTATATTGTTTCTTTTCCGAGCAGCTCTGGAACTCAGCTATAATTTCAAACGTCTCACTCTCGCTATATATATATATATATATTGTGTGTGTGTGTGTGTGTGTATGTGCGCGCGCGCACGCGCGCGCGCGTGTATATATCAATACTGAGGTCCGGGATCCCTCATCCTTCAAATCAGAGAAAAAACATTGGTTTCCACTGCTTCTTAGAACACAATCCGCGACGGTTTGAAAAAATTCGAAATTCACGTCCACGATACCATTCTATTAACTTTAATACTATACAATGAAAAATAATATTAACATATTATTTTCTTTCCATTATTTTTTAAGCGTAATTTCACGAACTACAAAATCCGCATTAAAATTCGTCCTTTTTCAGTGTCAACGGTGTAATTTGTTCGGAAATAAATATTACAAACCAGCTGATTTTTTGTGCTACATTTGTACGGTGCAGTAAAAGGTATAATAAAATACTTCGGAACAACGTGTACGCGTACTTTAAAACCAAGTATGTAAAACTTTCTCCTCCTCGCCCTCTCTCTCTCTCTCTCTCTCTCTCTCTCTCGTATGCGCGGGAATGCCTTTTCTTTTCAGCCGAAAGTGCCCAAAAGGTACCGCGGGCTAAAATAACGGTGTGCGAAGAATAAGCGTAGCTTTCTTCATGTGCGAGGAAGACACAGCGGAATAAAATTATTTCGTATCCACGGGGTATCGGCTTTACGAGCGGCGCGGGCGGACTGCAATGCAATGTCCACGGACAGAAATGACGGAGCGCGAGGGGCCTGAGAAAGGCCCCTAAGCCACTCTACGTAAGTAACGCGACAATTAAAATGAGGCGGGAGGAGGTGCTGGGCCTGAAAAGCTGAAAAGTACTATAAACTTCGATTGGCCGCGTACCTGAATCATAATGTCGAGATGCGCGCTACAACGTTGCTTAAATAAATTCTGAAGAGCAAATTGAAAGAAGGATTAATAACGCTGCTTGTCTACATCTCTCATGTTTATGCATTCGTAATTTTAACTATCCACTCCTTACATTGGCAAACTTATTCGAAAGGACTTCATTATGTTTTATTTATTAACAAGTTTCCTTGAATTTTCTGACACGGCCTACGTTCTTAAACAAGAAATACCATAGTGAACATTATACAGCAAATAAATCTTATTTATACGGTATAACATGATATTTTATGATCTATTATTTCATATTCGATATAAATGCTCTGATAATATCAAACTTTTCCAATCAGACTTTTACTTTACACCATTAGATTTTCAGATAAGATTAACTAATTACTCTCCTGCTCTTTGATTATTACATCTCATAACTTCTCATCATTCATTAGAATTATTCGAGAAAAAATATTACCAATGAAAATTTCACTTATAAAAATTATATTATTTAAAATCATCAAAATAATTATACATAAGTTTTTTTTATCACGAAATTAAGAAGAGTTAATTCACAAATATGACATAAGACACCAACCACTATGTACAATTAAAAATATATTCAAGATTAATTTTCAACATCAGTTGCCACGTGATTTCTCTGTTATAGTCAATGGTTAAATGATTTTTTTTTTTTTTTTTTGATATTTCGACAAGTTTTATAAAAGCTTTAAATATATTTTTCTGAAATCTAGTTTCTTGTTAGCTTTCGAAAAAAAATTTTCATGTACCGAATGTGATTTTCTTGAAATATTTTATAGATTTGATTAGTTACTGAACGAATTAATACTAATTTCCCATATTGTTTCCCAAAGCATTGGATAGGTGAAAAATTAAATTTTTTAACTAATGCTTTAGCTTTAAGTATTTTTCTTTAATAGAAAAATGATTATTAAATAATATATATTAATATTTGTAATGATTATTAATTTGTCATTTTGCCCAAACTGATAATTATATTATATGAAAGGAATTTGTTTCCTACAAATATTGTAACATAAAGCAAAAGACTTTCGGTAAAGATATTTTTTTCATTATAAATGAAATAAAGAAAAATCATTTTTTGGAGCTTAATTATGTTAATGCATCTTTAAAATGCAAAAAGTATTTGTTACGTATTAATTTAATAAGAAAAATTTTCAAATACATATGACACGCTATATGCCAAGGTGATATAGTGATTTTTAGAAAATAAGTGTGATAGAAAGTTTCGAGAATCAGGAGTATGAAAGTATTTGAAAAATTGCCTATACATTATTATATATAAATAAAATTAAAACATAATTACTTTTTCAAATTTGACGAAGAACAAAGAACAGAAAAAAAAAACCAATGAAAGAAAAAATAAATAGATAGAAGACAAAAACTAGCATTTAATAAAATTCAAATTCACATGAAAGTTTATCAAAATATCAAAATAAAGAGTGATATTACCAAAGTCCATAAAAAAAGTCGATATTTGTAAAATATCTTTGTCACATATTCAATCAATTTTACTGAAATTTCTTATAGAACTAGCAACTAATAAATATAACTTTGGCCTTAGATATTGTCGAGCTTGGCCACTCTAACGTTATAAAAAAAAAAAAAAAAAAAAAAAATAGTCGTGATCCCTCGTGAGTTTTACAATTTATATGCTAACTCTAATTATATTTTCATTCTATGGAACAAAACGTTGGCGCGTCCTACGCCAGCCTCTCCACTATCCATCAGACCTGATCATCGTTTATTGGTCGTAATTTCATCGTCGCCCGCCTCCCGCTGCAGACAACTTTTTCCGCAAAGAATTCACGGATACGAAAACGCATATATGCACGCACTGGCCGTATTCCAATTACAGCGATGAAAGTCGTAAAGCCAGGATTTATGTATTCCTGACCTGTCCAATGCCTGAGATCGAGATAGATCTATGGATCTCGCTAGATACTTCGGTCTAGTTCTTTGTGGACTTTCTTATGTCATGCTCGTCTACTTTTTATTACCTTTCATTAAATTTCTGTAGTTTCTGAATTGGATACGTATGTAAATGATTGCCGGATCTTTAAGTTTTTGCTTTTAGCAATGAAAAGAATCGCTTTTTTTTATTATTGATTCTGAAGTTTATGGAAAAGAGAAAAAGGAGAGCAGAGATTGTTTAAACAATTTGCTTCGTTTCCAAATACAGATCTGTCTACCTACGACATAATTAAGATATTGTGTCGAGTTTGCTCGAAGAGAGAAAGAAAAGCTAATAAATAAAATCTTAGCTTACACAATGATATATAGACAATTGTGCTGCAATTAATTCGTTATCGTTCATTTCAATTTGAATTCTTCATCTCATTTTGAATAGATATATTTTAGCAAAGTGTTGTTAAAATGAGCAAAAACAAATCAGGCGTTACAGAAGCTATTGATCTTAGAAATCAATAACAAAAACTTTTCTTAAAATTCGCCAAACTATCGAAGACGATTATTATCTCGAATATCTTCGCGCGGCCCCAATGACGTAATGCATGTTTGTCGCTGACTAAGAAACAGTTTTCAAGGCATAGTTTTATCATCAATGTGAGAGGACGAAGAGTGAAACGAAAAGTACATCGATGCAGAATGATTCGCGTGATGGGAATAAAGTTAATTTAAATTTAAAACTATTTCTCGAGCTAACCGTTCACTTTTATATTAACGCCTACATTTCCCCACCTCGTTTATTTCGCCTTTCGTCCATTGAAATTCTTACGCTCCCGCCGCTGGACACGGAGCATGATGGATCTCTGGTGATGCCAATGGTTGCGAATCGCCGCAATGCAACATCTTGGAATACATGTTTTGGTTGCTCGCGTACATGGCTGTCAGTGACGAGCGACCAGACAGACATGACGCATTCTTACGAAACTGCCTCGTCTAGTTACGGCAACTATGCTTGTGGGTGTGTACAAGCCAATCAGTACGACGACAACCTCGAGCGAAATGCGGGAAATGCGATTTCCGGGAGTTTTTCATTTGGAAATTCGTGCTGCCGAGCCGAGCGAGGCAATTGATTTTTCACGCGTAATATTTTACGATACGTTTAATTCTTTATGACAATATAGATAATTGCTCGTAATTTGTCAATTGAAAGCTGAATTTCGTCCAAAGGCAGTCGTATATTTTTGTCTAGCGCATGAATTTGAAAAAATCATACGAAAAATCCCGTTTAATCTTGAAATTAATCATTTTAATTTTATTATTGTATAATGCTCTCTTTTGCTGGCATTCGAATTCTATCATATTACTTTCTTAGCTTAAGTTTACGTTAAAGTCTCACGTTTTATATTTTTTATTTACAATCAAGTGACTCAAGAAATTTAATGGAACATTTATTGGCAATAAATTTATATGTACAATTCATTATAGATATTTTTAATGGTTATTCAGGACACTTAAGTTTGCAGAATTTAAAAATCACAAAATTACATAACGTACGTCTCGATTATTTTCTATTTATTTTCAAGTCCTTTTAATATGACAGAACTTGCATTAGGTTTACCATACTATTCATTATTTATTATATTTGTTTTAGTTATTTATTTAAGTATCAATATAACTGTAAATTTGCAGATAGAGCAGATTACGAATTTGATAGTTTAATTAGAAAAACTTACATCCCCGATAAAGTTATTAAGCTTTTAAATTACATTGAAATCAAATATTTAAGTGGCACCATAGAATTTTAGTACTACTATACCTAACGGCGAAACGAATTTTACTTAAAGGAGTCAGAGCGTCGATAGGTTGAAAAAAAATTTTATACTCTTAAACATACGTATATTTCATTGGACAAGAGCATAATCTTAGCACATCTACGCACTCTTCTTTTTCATCTTGTTAGCAAAATTATATTTTGTATTTATAGACTGCAAATATCCGAGCACTTTAAAGTTGACTTTAAATGGCTAAACTACATTGTGCTGGACTCTTTATCCCACCGAGACGTTAGATTTCATACGTTGCAATCTCAATAATGTTTAACCATATTGGATCGAACAATTTCCAATATTCTCATACCTGCCGGATATTATTCGATCCTCTTCTTTCAATTCCCAGACAAATTATTTTTCACTATAATTATTGTTCATACGAATTTACATTATAAATAAAGAGATATAGTACATTATTATTTAAACAAGCGTTTTTTATTTAAAATTTTTTATAGTAATTTTATAGAGAATAAATACACGAAGCTTTAATAACTAAATTTGATATCATGTTTAAACAATTACATATTTATATAATTATTAATTTTTTTTAATCTATTTTATACTTTTGATTATTTACTTATGAAAATATATGCGTATTTGAGTTTTATTTGAGTATGACAATAAATTTTGAATATCATCTGTGTGATTTGCAATATTAAAAAAAATAAGTAGTAGATAGCCTAATGGTAATTTTGTAACCTAATGGTTATCTTTTGAGCGAAGAAGCTAATAATTTTATACGAAAAAATAATATTTGTTTTAAAATTTTCTTATTATTGTAATTTCAATAATATTTGCAATATATTAAATGTTGACATTTACATTACTTAACCGTTGTTTCGTTCTATATAAACCAAATACAATTTACAAATGCACTCTCTTTATGCTTTATAAAGCTTTATAAATATTCCGGCAGTTTAATAATAAAGTGACTATAGAAATGATTTACATTACAAATTTATCTCGAAGTATAAGTGTTAAATAAAAAAATATATATATATATATATATATATATATATATATATATATAAGAAACGGTGTCAAATTAAGTGATTGAAAAACAATTTCTGAAAATATTTCTCTCTTGACTGTTTGAAATCAGAATTATAAACATTCACACGTACTTATGAATACTCAACAATTTTGATAAAGATCTCCGTTATATAAATTATTGGAAATAAAAGATCTAGAATTTATTGACACACTATGGCCGAAAAACTAGCAGATGATAAATTATTTTCCTGTTTTCTAAGAAATACAATTAAAAAATCTTTTCAAACGCTAAATCAGCATTTAATGCTGGCGAATGTGTGGTGAATTTCAAATAGTCATCCATACAAACAAAAGCTCATTGATACATTAAAATGTATGTGTCAGCTTTAATAATGCAAAAATTCATGCATACGAGCACTCACCCGTGCTCTTATATTATTTAAAATATCATCAGGATGTTCCAACTTTCCGTCAGGTAAAACAGTATTGAATATACTTAACGAAATATCTTACGGGTTAAATTTCATAAATTGACTCGACATAAAAACGTACAGTAATCATAGTAATAAGACGAGATATTCATTAACGCATTATGCCTTTAATAACATTTCGAATCCTCCAGCATCAACGCCAACATTAATTTCATTTCGTCATAACAATGCGATGCGGCTTCACCGGCTTATAAAATACCAGAACGGAGACACTTGGCAATCGTATTTGTGACGGGCCGCGCTAAACCTTCATAATCGCGGATTAAATCGAGTACTTTATTCGGCAGACTCGCGAAACAAATCAGCTTATTTGCACAAAGAGTCTCGCACTGGTTGAGTCGCTACCCGACGACGCGTACCTTTAATTAGGAGTAAAAACACCAAGAGTAAAAAATCTCCGACATCCCGTGGAGGAGAATGGTAATGGAGGCGCAGAGTGGCTAATGGCCTGGGCGATTGTCCGTGTCAATTAGGTTTCGTCGTTGCGCTTAATAATCGCGTTAGTAATTAGCAGCCGCTCTGCTTATTAATACGGACTTACCGTTCGCTGGGGGGCAACATTCGAATTTCCTCGGGTTTGCGATATTTTCCTTCCTTTGTCGACGACTCGCCACGCCCGAAACCAGATGTTTCTCTGAGAAGCGAGACGAGCGATAATAGCGAGGGCGCAATTTAGCTTATAACGGATGGATCGAGACGTTTCGCAAGCTCTTGATATTGGGGTTTGCCCCAATGGGGAATTAAGTATCGTTATCGAGGTGGTTTATCGAACCAAGGCTAACTTTTACTTACGCGTTCCCTTACTACTCTTGGGCATTAAATGACGTTGTGGTAAATTTAAAAAAAAAAAAAAAAAAAACAATTCCTCCCTTGAGATGCTCAATGGAATTAAGACGGTAAATATATATATCGTATATATCTTAAGGTAAAGGAGAATTGTCGTAAAATTGAAATTAATTATAACAACTTATAAATAACGAAGACTTAATGTCATTACTTACTTTGAACAGTCTATTAAGCCTTCAAAACATCCAAAGTTTCTTGATAATTTATCGACAATTATTAAGCATGAAAATCAATTATGTCTCTTCGGAGTAGATCAAAATTAAGATAAGATATTGATAAAAAATTATTGCAGAATTACTTTTCTGTTTTGTTTTTTCTTAAGTTTTTTCATTACCTGCCTTTGGTCTTTGAATGAATATCTCGGGGACCAAATTCAGCCAGCTAATACTGTAAAAATATTTAAAACTTATTCTTTATCGCATTATTACTATTGACATTAAGGATATTTTATATTCAAGTGAACATAAATCAAGTGAAAATGCATTCTAATTTTTTCGGATCTCCGTAACTCGACAAAACTAATAATACTCATTCGAAAAAGTGTCAGTAAAATATTATATAGCATCTTTTAATCGAGCCTTGATGAATTTTCCCCCGAGTACATTGCACTAAATTTACATTGCCCAATATTTCTTTTTGTCCTAAATAAATGAGTAAATTGCAAGGGGTTTTGCCGATAATTTATTGAAATATAGCGACGGAGGTATAATTTTAATTTTTCTCCCTGATCATAATGCTATCAAGAGCAAAAATGAGCAAAATATAAATTTAAAGAGAAAAAAGGATGGGAAATTGCTGCTCAAAGACTAACAAGAACTATAACGGACATCCGACAAAGCGATATTATTATATGATATATGACAGCGTCTGGCGATTCACGTGGCACCATTCTGAAATTATAAATCGCGGAAGCCCGGAAACTACCTGGACACAAAAAGTCCGTATGGCTCAATTCGATGGCTCGTATCCTATATAATCATTAGCCAATCTTGGAAATTAGATGTGGTAATCCGATTATGAGCGCTCGCTAACGCATTTTCTTCACGTACGAGTTACTTTTTCCAGCACTGTTGGAACTATCTCACACGCTAAATTATTAATGTTGACGTTAATGTTGACGGTTGAATTCTAGATTATTTATTACGCAAACCGATGTGAATATTTACGGCTATTTATATTTATTAAATCGATATCCATTTCTAATTTACTACACTATATTTATTTACACACACCCATGTGCGAATGGCTTTTGTATTGATTAAACAAATAAATTTGTTTCACTATTATAAATATAGCCTTTTCAATGTTACCTTAAACATTGCTTTCAAACATTAAATTAACGATTATAAAGCATCGATTCTCTTCACGCCAATGTTGAACTTTGCAATTATTCTCATAAATAAAAATACCAGGCAATATTATAATTTTCTCAAATTTTATCGTTATCATTAATAAATATGCATTTTAAGTAAAGATAAATTACACGTTAAAAAATAAATAAGAAACGATAACAGTTGTTATTATATAAAAAAAAAAAAAAAAAAAAAAATTGCTATTCTACATAATATTTTGTGTAAGCAATCACTCACAGTGTAAATCAGTTATCAACAGCATACACGATGCTAAGCAAAAAATAAATTGAAATAAATTGAAGAAAAAAATTTGTACGAATTACCGGTCACTGAAATACTACAAATAGTGCACTTTGACAATTCCTGTTTTTACTTGTTATTAGTCATCAATCTTATGATTTTCATATAAGAAATGTTTCGAGACAGGTGTTGATAAGATACATTTCATGGCAAAACATACTTTACAAGTTTTTACTTCATATTTACTTAATATCCAATTAGTATTTAGAATAATAATAAGTCAAGGAATCAGCGGCATAAAAATTTTTTTAATTTAAGGCATAAAATATAATGTAATGTTAAATTAATGCTTACATGGTGAAAAAAGAGTAGTAATAATATAATCAAAACGTAGAAGAGTTGACTTTATCAGTTGAATAAAGTTCAGATATAATTCACACGCTACTCAACAACTTTTCTTACAAAATATACAATATAATGAGATAATTTGTTAGAGTTTGTATTATTGAAAAACCTAGTGGTGCCTGTGTGAATATTTCATATACAAATTTACAATATAATATTTAATTATATAACTAATATTTTAGTATAAAACTTGCCTTTAAATTGATAAATATAAATATGTTTACACAATTTATTAATTTTAATCGTCATGTTTGTAATAGTTATGAATATTATGTAAACTGTAATTTGTATCATAAATCTAAATACAGTTATTAAATGTTTCAAAATATTAATAAAATTTAATTAAAAAAGAAAATTCTAATATTTTCTCTCTTATTATACTAATAATAATCAAGTACATCGTTAAAAAAAATTAGGACATATACAATTTTACTGATAGTTACAATATATATATATAAATATTTGCCAATTTCGTGGTAAGTTAAAAACGTAAAAATGTACACTAAAATGTATACATGTATATTGAAAAATATAATAAAAATGCAAAATCTTAAAGAAATAAATAATATCATTATTTCTTAAAACATTCCATTTATTTTTAAAAATTTAATTATTATAATAATGAACTAACGAAACTATGAACAAATTTTAACAAAACTCGTATATTACAATACTTTTCATGCGGAGGACGAAAAAATGAATGTTTGCTCGAATAGTTAAACAAACGTATTAGAATAGAAAGTTTAAGTCTTTTTAATTTCATATGCATAATATGGTAGTTAAAATGTAAGTGAAAATTGTAAATATTATGAAATTGACAAACTTACATAAAATGGAACGAACCGTAATTTGTCAAAAAGTGAAATATAAGTATAATGTAAAATTGATATAATATGTAAATATAAATAATTTACGATAAAGTGAAAAATAATTACTAGAAGGACGAAAGCATAAAAGATTTTATTAATAGGATATTTATTAATACAATATTATTAGTTCAATTAAAAATTGTAGTTTCTTAAATTAAGTTTTATATGAGATATTAAAATATTTTATGAATATCATTTATAACATACACCCTATAATTTTACATTACTTGCTTTCAAATGTTGATTTAATTGATTTTGTTACATGTATATATATATATATATATATTTTTTTTTTTTTAGAAATTCAGTTTCAAATAATTTTATTTATTTATTTTAAAATATTATAAATACAAGTTGTTTTAATTTCAATTTGGTAAACAATTTGATGGAATATGGCTTAATTTTTTCAATGTTATTCATATAGAATAGATTTTCAAAGAATTTATGGTGGTTCGGTTAATTTTATAAGATTATTGAAAATGAATATTATAATATAACATATATATATATATATATATATATATATAAGAGTGTGTGTGTGTGTGTGTGTTAAGTAGCGTCATAGATATATTAAATACTGTATATACAAATTGTTTTAGTTACTTTAGTTTTTTATTTATTGTATAATTAATTTTACATATTAATAATTATAAAATATTGCTATATTATAGAATAGTTTTTTTTTTAAATAATTATGCTTCAGTAAGTTGATAAACCAGTATTGTAGATATCAATTTAAAAACATTTGAAATATTATTTCAGAAATTGTTAATAGCTGTGTAATATATTTTTAATAAAATTTTTAGAATTACATTATTTTGCTTACGTATTATTATATAAATTATTACTATATATTATTACTTTACCAATGAATTATTATTAACAAGAGTAATTTATAAATAAGCGATTAATTTAATATAAAATTATGAAATCTTGAATTAAAATAATTGCTTATTATGTTGTTTAAATTACTCAAATAAATCATAGAAATATTTAAAATCTGTAAATTAATTTTGATTAATAAATTTATGGATAGACTTTGTTTTAAATTTTCTTGCACAAAACATTATAAAACATAAAACTTTTAAAATTATGGTAAATTATTTACTTTGAAAAAATAATGCCGATACGATACAGATTTATTGAATATTACTTATGTTGGTAGTTTGAAACAAATTTTAGAGAATGATAAAAGGATTATAGGACTAAAGCAAATAGTGAAGTGCCATGGATGATTAATCAATCGATTCGATATAGGAAAAATTTTATTTGTATGATATATTTCATAGTTTCTTACGTATTTTATACTTTAATTATAATAATAAGTAATGAAGATTATTTTATGAAACACTTTTTTTTTTTATAAATTTTAAAATATCGTCTGTTAATAAAAATGTGACACGACGTATATTGTAAATAAATACTGCATCCGTTAAGAAAAAGGAGACGCACTACAACCTTTAAAATAACATATAAGGAAACATGTCAATTAATATAGAATATTTCTTAGATGCGTGTATAAAGTTAATAATTTAATAGGATTTATAATTAAGATGAAATAATAAATATAGCATGTGGATGCAGTTGAGAAAATGATCTTGAAACTATAAATAATACTATAAATTTAAAAACTCTCAATTATTATTACTATTAGGAACTCGATGCTAAAAGATAAGAGTAATTTGCATATCGTAAGCTTTCTAAAATACGTCAATACTTTGAAATTTAAACAAAGACAATAATTGTTAAAGTAGTATATAGTCGATAATTTCGAAAACAATAAGTTTGTAGAAAATTATGTCGGTGTTGGCTCTTTTCCATTTAAAATTCGTAGCATTAAAAATTATTATTTATGCTTAGCATGTAATAAATAAATTTTTTACACTATTTCCTCATACAATTTCACGCAAATATTTAAGGTAACAGATTTAACGTAACGGAAAAGAAAGATCTCGGCTGAAAAGTGGCCAGAATATAATTCTCAAATCAATGCGAAATTATCGGCGATATTAACCAAATATCTGGGGCTTTGAAAAGCTGTGAGATTTTCAAAAACAAATTTCAATTCGAAATATCTTTGTGGGTGGATTAATAACGACAGTGAATTAGGGATTAAAACACGATATCGGTGCCGTCTGGAACAGAATCTGTGACTGGTGCCGTATATGCACGATCGCCGCTATAATTCTCCGATAATTATTTTTCATTTATGTCTTAATGATACATTTGGATTTTTTAATAATTTTATCTAGTCATTAAACCATATATTTTTAACATCAAGTTACTGTCCTTGGCTATTTATGCATCTCGATAGTAGGGAGAAGAGTATCATAAAAAGTAATATAGAATTTTAAATGAATCGAGTACAGCGCGTAAAAATCGGGTATTTTGATTTTACTTTTTTTTTGTTTTTTTTTTTATTTTTTTATTTTTTTTGTTTTAAGGTCTTTTCTGCTATTTAATAACTCATTAAAGTAAAGTATAGTAAATATTAAAGATGAGAGTGATAAAGAAATACCATTAAGTTTTATTTAATTTATGAGAGTGGTAATTATAAGAAAAAATCAAGATTTTAAATTATGATTGGAATTTGAGAATGAGATTATGATATTAAAAGATGTAAAGACTGATGTGAATAAAATAAGTAAACGACAGCATTCACACATAGTAATATATAATACGCATCTATATAAATTTTAAGTCGAATAAAGAAATTATTATGTTATATATTCAAAACTAGATTTATTATAATGGTGTATTCAAATTTTTCAAAATATAATATTTAATATGATTTATAGTAATAGTGGAATGTAATGTAATAATCTTATGAGCAATTTAAAATTTTTACTTTTACTATTCCAAGACAGTCAAATTGAATATTTTAATTAAAATTTTGCTTAAATTTATTTACTATATTCACGTTTTTAAATTATAATAAATTATAATTGTACATTCATCTAAAAGGACCTTCATTGAATTTAATTATAGACGGTACTAACATTTGATAAATATGATGAAACACAAAACTGACTTCAATGTTTAATAAGAATATCATATGATGAAGAATTTAATGATTTATGTAATGTTAAATTGATATGAATTTGTAAATTTAACGTGCCAATAAAATAGTTGTATATTGTTTAGGAAATTAAATGGTAAGAGTAAATTAAAAATATGACAATACATTAATATAATAATGTGTTTATAATGTTTCTAAAAAATATTTGTGAAAAATTATTCTAAATACAATACTGCAATTGCATAAATAATAAAGTGATCGATAAATAATTTTTCAAAAAATTTGTATTCGCTAATTTTGTTATCTAATAAAATTAAAAGGACGATGGATTTTCCTTACAAACCGATAAACATTTTATATATTTCAAGTCAATAATGTCAATATGATAGATTTTTAATTCGAATGTCGACTACTTTATATATTGAAAAAATGCTACATGATTAATGTAAAATAAAGTATGTAGAAATAATTAAAGTTGTTAAGGGGATATATAATATTATATAATAAATAAAATAATTTTTCTATACTTTGTTTTTATTATAATGGGCCTTAGAGCGACAAAATAAATTCAAAATTTACCAGAGAGAGTAATTGCGTGAATACAATAATATTAAAAAACAAAATACAATCCAGTTTGTATGTTTATGTATTCTTCAATATTGTTTATAAACTTGTGTTAAAATTTTTTGAATAATTGAGTTATCATGGTTTCTGTGAATGTAATATAATTTTAATTAATTAAAAATGTTAAATTTCAATTATAAATATTTACGTTTTAAAATTTTGTTGAATGCACATTTTTTTTTTTTTTTTTTTTAACAAATTTTACGTAATTTAACGTAATTGCGCATTGATGTTCTGTAAATTTATCGATCGTCTTTAATCATTTTTAATTCTTGATGATAAAAAAAAATTCTCTTGCATACAGTTGGAGATTAAATCGTAAATATTTAAAATGTCTTAAATTAGATTAAATTAAGCGACAGGATAACAGGACTGAAAGAAGATTTCAAGATATTGGAGAATCTCTTTTTTGATTAAAAATGTATTTGAAATGAAGAGTATTCTTGTATAATAAGCACAAGGTAAAAATCGAATATTTGAAACGTCTTATATAAAAAATTAAATTACGTCAATAATGAATTATGATTAACCAAATGAGTTCTCACTTTAATATCGATAAAAGGTAATTGATTAATAGTACGAGTACTAAAGAAATTCTTAGAAAGAATAAATGAACTAACATTATGACAGCCATGCAATTATACTATTACTTAGACGTGAAATTATATTTAATATTTGATAAGATAATATGAAAAGAAAGACTAAATTTTAAAAAAAATATGAATTTCAAATAATTCAGAAGATAGATCTAAATATGTTTTATTGAGTATCTATCTAATTGTAATTGATTGAGAAAAGTACAAATTTTAATTCTCATATTATAACGATAACTTGTCATAATATTTATATTGTTTATACAAAAGTAATAAGACAAACTCTAACTTTAATGATTTTTAGTGTTATAACTATTGATCATCATAGTTTTATATTATCTGAGAATTAAAAAGTGGTATATATCTATATATATATATTCATTAAAATTAAGGATTATTATACTCTTCTCCTTTTAGAATAATTGTGATAATTTATAAAATCTTTTGGAAATGTAGTGATGATAAAAGAAAATACAGTTGGATTTCTTGATAGATTTAACGTAATAAGGTGACTTTAATGATCACTATATTTTAAGATTTATGGGATAAGAAAATATTTTTTCTTTTATTTTAAAACATGAATATCATTATATAAGATATATTTTTATAGTATATTTAAAAATGAGTAAATTTGTTAGATTTTATAAAAAGGTTTACCAAATGAAATAATTTTGTTTTTATAAATTTTCCGACGAATTATTAGCAACTTTTTCATTCAATTGATACATACATTTCAATTAAATCCAATTCAATTAATACATAGCAATTTACGAAACGTGAATTACATCCTAAATATGAATTCAATTCTTCGTAAGAAAATATTAAATATTATATATTTTACGTTTTTATGTATACCTATTATAAAAAAAAAAGTATAAACACGTGTAAGAAATTACGTTTATTGCTTAACTTTTAGAAAAAGTGATATGTGTTGTAAATATTATGTCCTACTGGCAATGTTTAAAAGCCACCAGAAACACTGTTAAATTCAACTTAATAGGAAAATAAAAAAATGTGAGTTCATCTGTGTACGAACTAATTAATGAAATTTAATTGTATACATAATTCAGCAAGTGAAACGTCAATCCTCAAACGCATATAACAAGGCACAAATGTAACAATTTCAATATTTTTTGGCAATTATAGCCTTATTTATTATTATTATTATTATTATTATTATTATTATTATTATTATTATTATCAATAAAACGTGTTTATCTCGTCTGTATATAATTTACTTTCGAATTCTGTAAAATATCCGAAAAACATAATTTACACCGCCGCAATTTTAAATAACAGGAGGTTTGGATTAATTGACATCCTTCAATGTTAAATAATATTAAGAGATCTCGACACAAGATATTCATCGCTTAATGATTAATTCTTCAAGATATGTAAAAGGCCGATATTTCATGTTCTGAATTATACACATTTGAATTATCACAATTATAAATAGCATCGCTTATTCCTCAATAAATTATAATTATCAGCACACCCATTCGAGCCTCTTACAATATGTATTATAAAATATGTAAAACTACGTCAGTCAAATGTTCATGAATCCAAGGGAATTAACGTGGCAATGTTTCCGAATAAGCAAATATCCGACAATAGATTGTATTTCTCGAATAAATACGTCGCTAAGGTCGACACCATCTAATGGCATAAATTACGTCTCGTGCACCGACGATTAACGTAATTATTGTACATTTATATAGCAGTCGCTAGACCGGTTTCCTAGTGCAAGCATTATCCGACATGATTTCGTTTGCCGCGGTAGGCATTCGTACAACGGCATTTTCTGGACGCGTGAGCTAACGGGTGGAGGGGTGGGTGGGCGGTAGCGAGCGAATTGTCGGCCGGGCGGGCGAGTGCGATGAAGGGGGTATGGAGGGGGGAGGAGAAGGCACATCGCTCAGAGGTAAGAAATAACAACGTGCGGGTCTTTTTAGGGCGGCGTAAAAGGGACGATGATCGCGGGCGGCTTATCCGTGCTTTAATGACGAAAAAGCCGCGAGGGTCATTTG
The DNA here is from genome assembly GCF_000503995.2 of Ceratosolen solmsi marchali. Lineage (NCBI taxonomy): Eukaryota > Metazoa > Arthropoda > Insecta > Hymenoptera > Agaonidae > Ceratosolen > Ceratosolen solmsi. The sequence continues at coordinate 1,071,606 of NW_011948418.1, forward strand.
GCCAAATGCTTAATATAAGCGCGTACGAGGGACCCGATGACTATTAACATTTTCACTCGACTACGCAGTCTCGGCCAACTATTACAAGCTTGACATTTTTCTGACAGCGTTTTATTATCGCACGCCGCAATAAAGGTGAATCGCTCTACTTTCTTCATCGCTCTTATCGGCAAACCCGGAAATTTAAAGAGCCGAGCGCTTTCGACAAATGTTAGTCGATGCCGTTAATAAAGCCATAGAGTTATTTATTCGACGAACTTAATGCTTATTTATGTAAATACCGCGAGTGTATTCGAACTGAGTGTACATATAGAAAACAATACTCTGTATCATATTTTATTGTACTTGCTTTACGACGAATTCAATGAGAAAATCGACGAATTTGTTGAATGACTTTCGATAATCTCGAGATTTCATAATGCGAACTTTGTATGGCCAAAGTCTTGAATCAAGCAACTAAATTAGCAGCTACGCACGCATAATATAAGAGCGCTTGCACTTGTTAAATCATTGTATTTGTAGTAATTTGTAGCAATGCAGCCTAAAATTGTATTTACATATAAACACCCGGGAATATCCAATGAGAATGTAAACAAACATTCACACGGCCATATTCGAAGGATTAATTTTATTTGAACTCACGCTCAGTTATATCCTAACGAACATCGCTTTAACGCCCCGTGCAACATTCGCAGACTATTTGTATTAAAAGCCACTGATAAACCATTATAACGGGGATAATAAAATGGATAATTAAACTCATAATTAAAGAGGACGAATTAGACGAGTTGCCGATGCTCTGAAAAATCCGAATAAAGTTAAGTGTGCCTGTAGGGACGTTTGGAAGGGCCTAGATGATAATGTCGCGCGACCGGCATTAGCGCCGTGAAAAATATCACTCCTTCCTCTCCCCTCTCGTCGATCTTGCGAATGTCGGCGGTTTTGGAAGTGGCGCGTGGGTCGGAAAGAAAAGCGATAATGAAGCGTAGCAACGTCGTCGTACACGAAAGGATAGGTCAGGCACACGTAGGCACTGGCGGAGATTAGCTTGGCACGGCACCTGATTTATGCGATGCACGTGCCTCATTGTCCGTCGATTACATGGCTCTCTCTCTCTCTCTCTCTCTCTCTTTCTCTCTGTCTCTCTCTGTCTCTATTCTCACTCATGAGCCAAAACACGCAACACGACATCTCCGATTGGTGGACTTTCGTCATTTCGTCATTCGTCAAGCCAATGTACTGTTGTACATTCCGTGAAATTTCACTGTTAATAGGCAGGGTTGGTTTATCGGGGTGAGACTTTAATTACGGGGTGGGGTTTACTTTGTTGAGCCGATGATACGATTTTGTTGCGTGCAGGTGTTTATGTATATTACTTATTCGGGAACTTGATGATTTTTGTAAGCGATACGTTAGTTTTGATTATGATTCTCGATAATCTACCTCTTGATCACACTTTCTTAAATTCCAATCATTTATTTACAATATTAATATTAAACTCACACAGTCGATTGTAGATGAATGTAGGTGGCGTTATTTGTTTTTAGTAAAATTTTGCTCAACGATAAAATTTATTAAGATTTGCATAATATTTATTTAAATGAATTTTATTTTAGTACAGATTGTATTTCTCATTAATCGGGCACTTACGCCTAAATGTTTGTTCACGATATATTTAACATACAATTTCATGAAATTTTGACCTCTTTTTCCTTACAAATACAATGCTAGATGGTAATAAATTATTGCACGTCTTTCCTCATAAAATTTCATATTAAAGAAATAAAATTGATAGTAAATTTGTCTAATTTGTTTAAAGGATATTTTTGTTATTGATTAGCTGATTATATAAATCTCTATATAAGAGTCTGCAAATTTAATATTATAATGTAAATATAAGAAACGAGTATAATCAAATTAATAAAACTATACAAATTAGCTATCGCAATCATTATTATGAAACCCGTTGAAAATGTTGAACGCAGGTAATTGAAATAATGTCGAATCTGATAATATTGTGAAAAATATGTTCTGCTAACGAATGAGCGACTCATCATTCAATATTTAATTACTATCATCATTTTTACTAATAACATGTTTTTTAAAACTATTAATAATATTTTCTTAAATATATTAATATGCGAAAAGTATGCGTGGCATACATTTTAAGTTGAATATTCGTTGCAGTCGCTAGCAATAAGTTAAAAGAATAAAATAAAACGAATCACGTAAATAGTATTACGTATTATATTGACATTTTTTCACTTGAAAACTTAAACGCTGTTATTAAAAATGAAATATCGGCGAGCAGGTATATAATCATTCGAAGCGCACAATACTCGTCAAATAATAATTAAATTATGCTGATGTTGTTGGGTGGGTGGGGGGAGGGGCGGGAGGCTCGACAATAGCTTAAAAGCCGATATACGTAAGCTGTTGTTGCTTGTGCCGTATAATCGGCCAACAAGTGCTTTCATCCGCACTTATGCCTATCGTCGCGTCCATGTTAGAAGCTTACCGACGATTTAATAATCAGTTTGGCGAATCGGTGGAGTATCGAAAAGCTCACCGGCTAATCATTGCCGCGCAAAAACGAGAAAAAGGCGCTCCCGACCAGGTGGCTTGCAAGGTGCCTTTCTGGCTCACAACGCCGAGAACTTCCCTCGACCGCCCTCCACTCCCGCCATCTCGCGGCCCCTCGCCAATTCCGTAACTCGGGGTCAGAATAATTTGCGCACGCGGGGAACGCAACACGTGTTTACCGCCCGTTTTATTGTTGCTCGTGCCGAATATGCAAATGATGCCGACCGCCGAGTGCCTGTTATTTCGGGCAGTGGAAAACCCCCCTGTGCCCCCGCCCATCCGATCATCGACAAGTCGATTTTTCACGTGGTGCAAATCCTGTTTACCGCGGATTAACGAGAGACGAGCGCACGAGCGAAGGTCTTATCCTTTATCCGCCTCTCCTCCTCCCCCCCCCCCCCCCCCCCCCCCCCCCCCCCCCTCCTCACCTCACCGCCGCGCCGCGATAATTGCGGGCGCAAAATATTTGCACGCGAGATGCGTTCGATCGGGCCTGATCATTATTCGAGTGAATTTCATCGCTTGCGCTTCGTAATCTTCCGCGTCGTGGTAATGTGTTGTTGCTTCACGCCGTACACTTTTGGGAATTATTTCATTCCATAAAAATTTAAGGATAAATTAAAGATTCACGCTCCCTGTTAGCTACCCCCAATGCATACACTTTGTTTAATTGACATCTATTTTAAACGTATGCCATCGCAGTCTGTGAGCTCCGTTCTGTTTTTTGTTTTGTTTATAAATTTGCCTATGATCTAAGTATCCTTATAAAATATTCGAGCCTTGCGCTGATTTATGCTCGATAATTAATCTAAAAAAATTGGCCAAGAAACTAGCGCTTTCAAATTATCAAAAATCGCCGGATGCAAATACGTTTAAATTATGAGTAGCCGAGGTTCTTGCACAGTATAGGGAATACGCATCAATGTCTGCTTAAAGTACTTGGATATTTTGAGCCGAATGGAAGAAAAAGTCTGGCGCTCATCGAATTAATTAGGAGCGGTCCGAATTCCATTGATCTCCTCCAATAAATGATTCACCCACGCATAATTACCGGGACGCGACGTGTGTGATCGCCGCCGGGTCCCTCCTTTGCTCCTCCGAGTCTTATTAAATTCCCGGTAGGCCGATGCCATATCTATGCGGATTTAAGATACGTAGAACGATGCCGAAGCTATTTGAGATAAGTGTAAGTTAATCGTAACGATTAGAGCTAATTATGAGCGTAATTTAACGTTGCCTGTCGCTCGAGTTTGAAGCTTTAATCATATTTAAGTCCGCTTGTTTTCTTATTGTGCCGTGAAATTACGAGTATACTTTCCATTGGAAAAATACCGTTTCTCACAATTTTGATTCCGCATTTACGGAAAAGCAATTACGGACAATAATGAACAGTTGTATGTTCAATTGTTTGCCTTATATTATGATGAAAGATCGCATACCGCGAAATCACACTACTTCTCTCTCTCTCTCTCTCTCTCTCTCTCTCTCTCTCTCTCTCTCTCACACACTAATTATAGATATTAGTGATTTATATAAACATCGTTACTTGGTAAAGCTTAGTTTCAATTATCCTTATATTCTTATGTGCGCGCTTTATTTTTGTTTAACTTTATGTTTCATAGCTATTCGATGGATCGGATAATGCAAGAAACGCGACGACCCAATAAATAGAATCTGTCTCATCATTAAAATCCTAATGTATAGTTCATAAATTATTATTTAATTCTATCGAGGCATAAATGGAATTTTCATTATATATTTTTGTAGCGCCGATTTAGCTGCTGTATTGAGCGAGTTGATTTGCAAAGGCAGTAAGTCACGAGCTATGAATAGCTAAATCCATTCGATCAAATGTTTTTAAACAGAACAGCACATACCTATCCATAAACTCGTGTAGATGTTTATCCTTTTATCAACGTCCAGGAAGGCGATATTTTCAACTCGCGGCACAATTTCACGCTCCTGTAGTTCCACATACAGCTACATTAAACGATGAAATTTTAAAGTTTTTTTTGTTTGTTTGTTATAATGCAATAAAGATGTATGCGTGTACGTAAAACGTCTAAGACTTCGACACATTTAAATGGCCAAAAACAATCAGTTAATATAAATTAACGAGATACCTTGAATCTCGACGAAGTAACCATGAGAGACTACATAGTATTAACCGAAATTCAAACCTCGCGATTCTCTTCAATTAACCTCAATATATATATATCCGTAGTTAAATATAGAAAAGCTCAGTGATAGGGCATAATAGTTACATAGCAATTACACAAACACATTGGCATGCAAATAAATGGAGGATCGATCGTAAAATCGTAACATCGAGCGTATCGTCAGTCGCCAGTCGCTTAGCCGGATATAAAAAAAGTCCGCGAAATCGGCTTCCGCGTTCACCGCGCGTATAAAATAATAAGCGGCGCTTTAACAGCGCGTGTTCTTAAATACGAAATCACTATATTTCTCGGCGCTATCGGGGGTAATCCGAAACTTCGGCGATACTATCGCGGCGTGACTTGGATCGTATCGGCGGCGATGGGCATGGGAGTTGTGGTTCAGTGCCTGGTTCCGCGTAATCCTTACCGACGCGAGCCGCATAAATTCCTTGGGCGAGGCGCGGATTTAATATTCGACATAACTTTATCATTGGACGGTGAACTTTATGCCCCGGGAACTTGTTTAGAGGAGGCCTATATAACGAGCGCGGGCAAGTTTCTTTCGTTATATTGGATCGTCTGTTATGTTAAGCCTGGGAGTTTTCCTGAGATACAACAGGGATGACCTACTTGGAAAATAACTGTTGGCTCGGAGCGTTCGCGAATTTTTCGCCAGTAGCTTCGTAATATAGTGTTATTTATTTTTGAAAATTAATTGAATATGTTTTTTAAACGGGTTAATAGCTCTGCTCGGTAATATTAATTATTGATTGTACGTACGGCTAAAGCGCGGAATTATTCGAGTAATTGCGCTCGGATAGTTTTTGTTGGCTTTAAAATTTATTTTAAGATTTATTAAAACAATATGTGAAGACAATTGTAAGAGGAGAAAAACAGTCATTGATTATTATTATTTAATCAATTAGAATATAAATATATATTTAGCGTGAAGATTTAAAGAAAATAATAAATTGTGAATCTTGGAAGGTATGAATGATGGCCGTTCGCATTAAATCAAGCGGCGCAAGAAAAATTTCACCGAATCGATTCGCATGGTACGGCGAGCCACGCGGTTCCACATTTTTATCCCTGTGCTTTTCCCTTCCATCTTCGTCTTTTTTTCTTCCTTGCGTTTTCTCCCTCCCAAGATATATTTCACATCGACTTCTGACTCTGACTCTCCATACCTTGCCATCTCATTCATTCATTCATTCCGCCTCCTTTCAATTTCTTCGAGCGTACTGAAACAATAACGAATTGTCACTTATCGTTGCCATTTGTCATAATTCACGGGCGCAAGTCGCTTTAAACAGATAAAGTTAGAAAGATTACTTTGATCGTTGAGAGCAATGATAACGATTACTCCGCGGCGCTGTTAGAATTTCCTTAATTCGAATTAAAAAAAAAAAAAGAAAAAAAAAAAGAAAAAGAAAAAAGAAAACCCTCTCGCACGCACATAGTTTTTAACGTTGGGCACGGTAATTTTTACAATCGTTTCTCGCAATCTTCGGATTACCGTGGCATTATCAGGATAATTTTCATAAAAATTTCGCAGCCTCTACTTGCGGGAGCACCAAGTGCAGGGCGAAATTATCCGTCATGACCCGCGCACGAGAAATGAAAAGGAACAAAAGCAATACTTTCCGCGAAATCATTTTGAAATCCATTACTTTAGCGGAATAACCTCCCGCCTTACACGATCGTCTCTCGCGCTACCTAAAATAGTCTAAAAACGGGGAAAGAAGACTCGGGAGGCTCGAGAACACCCTGAACCATTACCTTCGTAGCGATGGCCGCGCGATACGATTAAAACGTCGGCTGCGGAGCCGAACATCGACGTAATTGCAGAGCTGCGAAAGCCTCCGTTTCACGCCTCCCATCGTGCACTGCTTTGCATCTCCGCTCCATTTGAATCTTAATGAATCGCTTGTCCCCACCGATATCTCCGAGTTTTTAGGAGCGGAAGAGGTGTGCGCGTACAAGCGGAAGATGAACTTGGTGCGCAACATGATGAATCTCGGCTACTTTTTGAAAAATACCACGGCATAGTGCCGCAGTGGCTAACGGATCGGGTGGAATATGGTGCACATGGTGTTTCATTAATTTGCCAGATATTTCTGTGCTTTTATTTCCAAACTATATTTGATACGGGAGATTAAGCTTCGGATAATCGTTTTGCGCACTTAACGTGTCAGTGAATTCAACGAAGAATTTGCAGGGAGATTTTAGCCGATAGTTTATATATTATAGAAGAATAAGATTTACTAATTCTGACACTATTATGAAATATTAGGAAAATATAGTTCAACAAACTATAAGTACATCCGGTTTTTCTTTTTCATAATGTTCCCATAATCATCAGTGGCATTTGATTTTTATATTATTTTGTATAACTGTAGTTACGTGTATTCCGATTTAAAACTATAAATTATTACATTTAATCGTGTCTTTATTTCTTCTTCTTCTTTTTTTTTAACAAGAATGATTGCCTTTAGTATATTGATTATTGGAATGTTATGTTTAATAAATAAATTAGAGGAAACATATTCATTATAATCCGAATGATTATTAAATTTACGATACTTAAAACGTTACGATATTTAAAAAGATTTGAAAATGTCATGACTCTACGTATTTCTAAATATATTCTAAATGATTCAAAAGTATTTATAATTATATAAAATAAAAAAAATATATATATATATATTTATTTATTTATTTATTTATTTATTTATTTAAAAGTTGATAATTTGAAGAATTTGAAGTTAATTATTTGTTAATAATAATTGAATAATAATTTACAAAAGAATAATCTCACTTATTGAATTAAACAAAATTGTAATTATTCAATATAATTAAAATTTTTATAAAATTAAGAGCTAAATAAAATCTGAGATTCTTTTTATCATAATCTAATGTATTATAAAGAAAACAAGTGGAGAACTATTTATATTTAAAGTTCCAAATCTTCTCTCTATGTGGAGATGATACATAATATCTTTTGTCCATAGCTGATATGGGTTATCGAGTTTATTGATAATTCGAGAATTTCAATTTATTATATCGTTCATACGTAAATAACGGACTTGAATTTATTGTTTCTAGATTAATGGAGCACAGACAGTTTTACTTAGGCTGCTTGAGTAGTCACATCGTCAAAAGAGTTCTTGAAGAAGTGAACAAGTGAGTCGTTGTTATTCATTATACTTATAATTATATAACGTAAAATATGAGAATTAATTTAAGAATGAACTAATATAACAATTTATTAATTTATGAGACAATTCCAAAAATTTTAAATCCTAAATGTATACAATTTGAATCGAATAATGCAGTAGTAATAAATAAATAATAGTAATAAAATAGCATCTGTCGAAGCAATAATAATTTATTATCTTCATTAACCTCAATATCACACATATTGCATTAATTATTTATTTAGTTTATATAATTATCAAAGTTTTACCGCGGATAACCTTCTACCATGATTGTTAGTTATATTGTAAAGTATGTTGTAAAATATATTTAAATTATAAAATATTTGAATTATTGTGTGAATTTTGTATATATTTATTTAAACTGACAAGTTTAAAAACCCCATAATAATATTTTTATATTGTTTATTATTTTTTTAATTATGCGCATCTTATAATAAACATAGGAATGGAATTTTCACTTTTCATAAAATACTTTTTATACACTTTTAAAATTTAAATATACAAAATTATTCAAATAATTGGTTATTATATATATATATATATATGTGTGTGTGTGTGTGCGTAGGCGCGCGTGTGTGTATTTTTTTTCTTAAATCATATTGTACGAAAATGTTTGTATCCCTTATATGATACAATTTTTAAATTTAATCTTAGCGTATTTTATTTCTTCTATTTCATTTTGCTCACAAACTAAAAAATAAAATATACTTATAAACTTTAATAGATAAATTAAAGCATTAATTAATCAATTATTTTGTACAAAAAAAAAAGTACAAAAATGTCATTTGGAGGCTATCAAATTAGATTAATTAACAATACCAATGCGGTTTGAAACATTACAAATTCATCATGTTAATTGAAATAAATAAATATACGTAGAAATTAAAGAAAAAAAAAAAATATATATATATATATATATATATATATTAATTAATTTATAGAAAAATGAAAATCAAGTTGAAAAAATATGGTGAGTATAAATAAAATAATCTGCATTTAGTCCTTACATATATATGTACGCTAAACGATTAAAATTTACGACAAAATATTGTATTTAAATTAATTGATCGTATAGAACATTGATTGATAGTCCTATTGCATTAATTAAGAGAGGAATTGGTCTTTTTTTTTTTTATTTATTAAAATATATGATAGGGCATTTACACTATAATTAACGATCATTTAAATATTAATTATATTTTGAAATATTTTCTCTCATAGTTGAAGATCGACAGAGACTGGCTTAGTAATAAAAGGACTCCGTAATGGGACGAGTCAATAAATCGCTTTTGATATTGGCGACTATTTTGTATGCCCAATCGTTTACACAAGCCTTGGAAAATCGGAGCTTCAAAAAAGAATGGACATTCCAAGGATACAGAGTATTTAAATATTCTCGGGACATTGCTACGGATGACAATAGCTTTCTTTATGCAGTCTGCACGGAAGATAAACTACCCGCAGAAATGAATTGCAACGTGACGATCGAAACGCCTATTCTACCTTGGTGAAAATATATTCATTTAAAGCTTGTATAATTGCACGAGCATTAATCAGCTTCTAAAACAATTGTTCGCTTATTTTAATTATAAGCCCTGTGTGTTTTATCGCAACAGTTTTATCTATAATTGTTGTTTTAAAATATTATCCGCCTTTTAGCTTATTTTTTTCTGCTCTTATATAATAAAAATCTCGAGCTTTATTATGCTGGTTTAGTTAATTTTTTATGCATGGAGAGTAAATATTATCTTCCGATTAGATTATCTACACTGCAATAACAGCTCGAGTCGATAAATTGATAAGTCATTATAAATTTTTAGGAGCTTGATTTAATTGTATTGAGAAAGCATTAGCTAAAGACTCTGACAGAAACTTTCTCCAACAGGAGTAACACATCACGCATCGAGAGCTGCGATCTGAATCTAATTGGCAGTGGAGACGGTGAGCTGCGGCAAGAGGTCACGGGAATAGTATCGGTGGAACGTCTGTCCAAGGATCGCGTTATCGTCGTCTGGTGGGAAAGACGGCGCAATAGCCAATATCAGATCCAAAATATCAAAGTCAGTCTCGTCCGTATGGCGAATTGCACAAATCGCATCTTGACGTTTCCGGTTAACGCCGCGGGTCGCGTCCTACTGAGCAACGTCCTCGTCTACCCTACGGGTTTCGACGTCGTCGTCTCGCACAAGGCGAGCTGTGTCAATTCGTCCACCTGCCGGCTAAGCCACGATCTCGAGGGTCAAAGGGTCGGCGAGCCCGTGGCCTTTGTCAGCAACTTTGATGCCGTATACACGCAATTGATCAGTCCAACATCGCCGGACAAGGGATTGTATCTATCGGGGGCGGACATCGACGCGTGGACCTTCAGGGCGATGCATGTGTCGAGCATTGGCGTCGAGACCAATCTCGTGATCGCACGCGTCCCCGATCCCAGGAAGATTCAACGCGCCACCTCTAACGCCCACGAGCTCTACGGCATCTGTCTCATGGTCGATGGGAGAATCCGTTGTGCGCAGTTCGACGCTCAGGCGCACACGAAGCTCGACACGTACATCGGCGTCCCGGGTAACATCCAGTGGCTGGCCGTGCACAATATCGCCAACGGCGGCCTCCTGCTACTCACCGGCCACTGCAAGAGCCACAAGTGCAGGAGCTTCAGGATTGCGATGATCCGGGAGAACGGACGTCGGGCGGGAAAATCCTTGGACGTACCGGATCTCGATCTCAAGTGCTCGCGACTTCCGCGCGACCTCGTGGTCGACGTCGCCGAGACGCGAACAGAGTTTTGCTTCTACTTCGCGTGTGCGTACGCGCGCAAAACGCTGGAAAAGGACGCGAAGAGTGTTGTTACGTTCAGTAGTAAGTGCGTACCGAAACTCGTCATCCAGCACGATTAAACTTCCCATTCCGATATCTCAGCGTCGCTTTTTCATTTCATACGATCCACACATTCATCGATAAGATGCGCCATTTTCGTTCGAGCGACACTTCACGGGATGATTATACGAGTATTGTTTTTAGCCGAAAACATAGTAACGCATAATAAGATTATTAACCAACTTGTCTTAGTTTAACATTTTAAAGAGAGACGGAACTTTTCACCGAGCTACGTAATTATGCACTATCGCGTGTCTATTAGTAATTATTAATAGGCATCGCGTCAACTGTATTTGTGAAAGATCAAGCTGGGATTGTAATATAATTTTGCAATCGATAATATTTGCCAGCCGAACTAACAGGAGCACAAGGACGTTAAAATTAAACACAGGGGCGCACAGACACAAAGTACCGAGCACCTAGTTAATTTATTAGTGCGTTAATGAGCTGATAATAGATTCGTACTATTGCTCATATAATTTTTAAAACACTGATTTTAATGATAAAATGCCGGCGCAGCAAATTTCGTTTATTATTAATATGAACCATGCCTTTGTAGATTGAGAAAATTGAACTAGAATGGACACATTTTATTACCGCGATTTTATATAATTAATCGATGAAAGTCAACAATATATTGTACAACATAAGCTTTACGAACAGATGGTGAAAGAGTTTGATAATAATTTCTCAGATATTGCTAATGAAAGGATAAAATACGGAGCTGCATAATTGGAAAAGTGATTTTTACCGATGAAAGTGATTGCCGAAGCGAGTGTTGAAGCACGAGACCACATCGATGCAAATTGACGCAAATCAGCGCTTATGCAAAAAGCTTCAAATTGTGCGGTTGGACATTAGTTGATGCTTTCATTTGATGAAAATATTCATGAACAGAGGAGATCGAGTGCTGAATTGGAGCATTATAGTGCGATAAGAAAACTAAGATGGGATGCTGAAATGCGCACGCGACGGATGCGACTGAAAGAAAGAGAGTGGAGAAGACATAAGGAACGATATTAGCATCTTACTAGCCAGCGCCAACTTCGTTTTCTTAAATGCTAGTTTGGATCGCGACGAAGAAACAAAAATAAGAAATACCGCAGAATAGATTGGCTTGCATGCGGCGGCGATGGATAATTGTATTAGGCCTCGGACCAGAAAAATGTTCAAATGATAAAACGACGAAATAAGAATACCTACGAGAGTCAAGAGAACGAGGTTTCTACTGTACCAGGGCTGTGCGTATGCTCACACGCAAACAAATCCCATAAATCGTACAGGCAAAACTTACGAAACAATTACGTTAATCATCGAACAACCGGACTAAACATTTTACCGCTGATTTTTTAAGTGGAGGAAATATTTGTATATAATACCGCCAATTTTTATCGTCCAGTGCTTAAACCATCGCATGCCAATTTAGTCGCTGCGTTCTATTATCTCTCTCTCTCTCTCTCTCTCTCTCTCTCTCTCTCTCTCTGTCTGTGTGTGTGTGTGTGTGTGTGTGTGTGCACATGCGCTCGCGCGAGCACGCGTGTGGACGAGCCCTCGAGTAAAGTAGATGCACTCCATATTCAGTAATGCATATATTCGTGGTGACACGGTCGATAAAACCTTGTGTAGCCGACTACGCTGCCTCCGAGCATCGGTCGACTCGGCGGCACCTTTGTGCTGAATTTTATTCAGCCGCAAATGCACTTATTTTTCACCACCGATCTGATGACACCAAGTCCGTGGGACATTGTGACTGTAATAAAATTTATACTCCACTAGGAAGCTAATAGGAAGCTATGGCTTTAAGATAGGAATGAGAAAAATACTCGTCCCCTTTTCAATTTACTTTATTAAACGAAAATCTCTGTCCAACCGACGCTATCCGATAATTCATATTTGACATTTGTAATACTTATCGGTGGCATAATTTGCGGACAATTGGTGTAATGTATTTATAGAAATGTTCCTACATACTTACTATCGACAAATTGATAATATATGACAATTCGCTCGCTCCTCGAAAGCGAACTAAGTGTAACGGTCGCGAAGAGAAGGGCATGTAAGGTTGATGATGTCCGGCAGGGAGTGGTAGGGTGGGGAGGGAGGCGCACACTTTATCCACAGCCGTTCCTCGTCAGTATTTGTCCTTCCGTTATGCTCAACATTCATCACAATTTTCCGAGCAGCGAGAGAGGGGCGAGTGGGGCGGGGTTTTTTTATTTGGGGGGGGGGGAGGAGATGTGAGTAGCGAGAGACGATCGTCCAGTCCTCTCTCGCAGCCAATAATAATAACTCCAGCTTCGTTATCGTAGTACGAGCGCCAACAACAAATAGTTTGCACTCGCGCGACATTTTTGCAGTATTCGCGAGGCTCGCGCGAGCGTAACTAATGGAGTGTGACGGGACAAAAGTGAGCACTTGACTTATCGCTGAGGCATTTTTCGCGCCCGTCTTCTCCCGGCTAATTAATTAATCGCTCGATGGTGGGCACGCGATAAAACAATTTAATTGAGAGCCGAGAAAAGAAACACCTGGCGCGTGGTTATGCCGGCCGATGATAAATAATCGGCTCTCGGAGCGTGACAATTCGCGAACGCCGGGGCAGTGAAATTATTGCGAAGCCGATAAATGTGAATGTGGATGAAAAACAAAAACAAAAAAGGCACTAAATATAAAATGAAAGAGAAAACGGAAAATAAAATATAGAAGAGGAAGTGATGGATAAAGAAAAAAAAGAACTCGAGAGGTCGCTCGGCTTTTGTCTTAGTTCGAATTAATGTCGAGCTGTAAAAATGTGACTATAGCTTTCGAACATTCAGCTCGACTTTGTCATTGTTATGTAATTTGCTCCCACCCCCTCTCACTCACTCTCTCTCTCTCTCTCTCTCTCTCTCTCTCTCTCTCTCTCTTTGTTCTTTATCCTAGCCATTACGAAAGCAATATCGAGCTCAATAATTCATGAATATTCCTTGAACATTAACGCGAACAAGCGAAGTTCTATGGGAATGAAATGGACGGGAGGGGCGGAAGTTTAAGCGATTGCAAGAGACTCGAGAACACTTTTAAAAAAGTAAATGCACATAAAGAAGCGCTATTGCCGTAAAATCGTGCACGCACGCGAGTCGCAAATTGTGAGATATCAAAGGAGCGAGATACGCGCCAACTCTGAATGCGTAACCGCATTCCATCGGCGTGACCTTGGGCCTCTCGCTCCAACCCCGCATCAGCCTATTCGGTTGTTGATTGGGGGAGGTGACCCGAGCTGCATTAGTCGGAAAACAATCCCCGTAATACGAGAAAATGAAAAGGAAAGCCGCTAATTTTAAAAGCCATTCTAATGGTCGAGCGCGCAATGACTCGCCAATTCCGTTAGCCACGCGCGGTCACTTACGCAAATAATGTCGAGGCGCTATTCCCTCGAAAAGCCAATATCCCCGAAGCATCAATCTCGCTCATTCGCATTCCAGCTATCGAACACCACCGCTACGCATATTTATCATCGCGACTTATCTTTTTCCATCCTCGTTTCCTTGCGCGCGCGCTTATACAATTACCGTTCCCCATCCTCGCCCTCGCTCGCTCCCACTCTCTCCATCTCTCTCCCTCTATGCCCAGGTATGCCCGACGATCGTTATTATTTTTCGATTGCGCCTCCTACTTTTTCTTGCACGCGGGAGCTTTTTAATTTAACGCCGAGCCGTGTCGGCGCGCATCGCCAGCGAGAAAGAGAGAGAGAGAGAGAGAGAGAGAGAGAGAGACACAGAGCGAGCGAGGAAGATCAGTTATATAGTAGGAGTTATTCCGCGTTACAAACGGAAGCACCAACTGTTCGTGTTTCGCCTCGGTTTCGAAGGGCGTGTACAATTATGCTCGATGCAATTATACATTGGGCGAAAGGAATTAGCCCCTGGAGCATAATGTTAAGTTGCTCTTTTGTCCAGGATTAAACCGTATTTGAATGGGCATTTTTAGCCTTCCAGAATTTTATGCGCGTGCGCAAAGTAAACGGCAACCCACTGGAATCCCCATTTGCCGTTTCATCTCTGTCAAATTGCAGTTGCGCCATTATCGTTTACCAATGCAAAGATCATCGATGTAAAGAGAGAGAGTGAGAGAGAGAGAGAGAGAGAGAGAGAGAGAAAGAAAGAGAAGGAGAGAGAGAGAGAGAGTATATCTACCGTATAAACGTCGTGGCTCAAGTATTGTCCAGATAATAATGTTTTTCTTATGATCGATAACGACTTTGTTGACATACGCGTCCCTTGACATTCAATAAGTCGACAACCAAATTTTAACGACAATTTTCTTTACACCACTGTCAAACTTTATTTCCATAAACTCGACCGATTTCCATATTAGGATACGCATGTACCTCAATAATGCCTTGATAATATTACCTTCACGATAAGAAATTGTGGTAACAAAATACACCACCATTTTAAAATCCAAATAGCGATCTTTGCTGTTAATTGCTCGACGATAATTCAAGCGGAAAGAAAAAAGGAATGTAAAATATTAAAAAAAAAAAAAAAAAAAAAAAAAAAAAAAAAAAAAAAAAAAAAAAACAAAGAAAAAACATTTTTTCTTTCTCGTCACACCTCTTCCCGCTCCCTCCCTCCCACCCAAGCCAACCTCGCCCAAGTGTACTTTTGTATTTAATGGCGCGGCGGTGCCAATGCTATTTCCATCGCTCATAAAATGAGCAAAAATCATCGAATTCGATCTTTTTTGCGCAATTTTGTGGTGAAACGGGTATGATCAGTGCGGGACAAGGCGTTTAAACGTGACGCGCCTGGCTAAGATTGCGTGGGCATGAAATATACCAAGTGAATATACAGCACATAATATAAGAGGACTAAGGTGATTATCTTTATTTCTCTGTGATCGCAACGCACGAGGTTGCTCGCTCGCTCTGCGTTTCGTCGTGCTTTTGCTTTCCAGTGCGCACGATCTTATCATCGACGCACGTCGTGATCGTGATGGGTGCGCGCGCGCGTCTTGTCTAGATTTTCAAAGTGAATTTTAGCTTATACCCGGTACATCTCTCTCTCTCTCTCTCTCTTGCTCTCTTGCTCTCTTGCTCTCTCTCTCTCTCTCTTGCTCTCTTGCTCTCTTGCTCTCTTGCTCTCTCTAGCTCTCTTGCTCTTGCTCTTGCTCTTGCTCTTGCTCTTGCTCTTGTTCTTGTTCTTGCCCTTGCCCTTGCCCTTGCCCTTGCCCTTGCCCTTCCCCCAATCGTCGCCTTCCTTTTCATACTTCATTTCTGCTCATCTCATCGCGAATCCCTAATATCGCGAATAAATCAAAATTTATAACGTCATATTTCAGCTTTGGTAAGGGATACCTTTAGACCATCGCTGCCATTACAAATACCTTTTTATTCGTGGCATAAACTACCGTGTTTTAAAAACACTCAAAATGAAATAATATCCATTTTACGATCGTATTACAAGATTTCAAATTCCTCCTTTTTATTAAATAATGCTGTATTAACTACGCTAGTACAGTTTCAGCGGAGCATACATTCGAATTTCGAATAAGGCAATGATTCGAGAAGTCTTGTACATTGGGCGGCGGCGGTGGTGGCGGTGGCGGCGGTTGCGGTTGCGGCGAGGGGGGGGGCGTCCACGATTCCAAACGACTTCAACGTCGTTTGCACATACGCTTCAGTTATCGTATTAACGTTGCGCTCTGCTTTAAGATCGCGTTATGCGGAAGATGAGGAAGGTCGAGCATTAAGCGGCAGGCCATTAGCGAATAATTGTTGCCTGGATCAATCCATTTCCTCGACTCGACATCCATCGTACTTATTAGCGCTGATCCGGGACCTCTTTGATTTCTGCCGTGTGCCTGTATTTATGAAAACGCGCGCATTACGTATAATTCCGCGGCGGCACGTAGCCGAAAGCGCTCCAAAGGCCATGAATTATCCGGACGGATTTTCCTCATTCCCGTAGAAAATGCGCGGAAACGTCGCGAGCGGGACTCGTTAGACAAGCCTCGTCGTCGATATACTTCTGGGTGGGTGGGGCTAACCGCTCAGTCTCCCCACCCCCAGCTCGGCCAACTACCGTCCCTCGGTAGAGAGATGGCAGGATACGTGGAAGCACCCAAGTACACTGATCAAGCGTTTCGCTCTTTTCAGGCTGCGCGTGCCCATGAAAATGGAAACGTGCAAGCGATTGGAATTACGTGGTATCGGTTTATATGGCCTGTTAATTGCTGTTATTATTTTCGAATCCAACGAGGATAATGTGCCCTCCCGCGGATAATGGATATTGAAGCATTTGCATCGGTAAGGAGTGAGATAAGAGAGAGAGAGAGAGAGAGAGAGAGAGAGAGCTTGTATGTATATGTATATATATATATATATATATATATATATATATATATATGTTTATTTACATAAAAAGGAGAGAGGATGATGTGAGTCACGATCTTTTTCACTGTGTGAAAAAGAAAAAGGAGATAAAGAAGGGGCGAAGAGGGAGAGGGATTGATAAGCAATGCAAGTGCGAAATGAGATTTGAAATCAGGAACAGTTATGATTGAGTACTCGTATTGTATTTGAGAAATTGAAACGTATGCTTCGGCTCTTGTTTTTTCGAAACTGCTAAGGTATAATTCAAACAAATGATACAGATCAAAGAAAAAGTGATTTTTTCTATTTTTTAAACTTATTATTCTATTTGTGTAAAAAACATTCAGAAACCAATATTGTTACAATACAGTTACCTAAAAATAAAAAGAATCTCAAATATCTAACAATTCTTGTTTAAGCTAATTAACTAGCGAAAATTAAGCAAATAGCGATAATATTTTTTGCAAGTCCATAAATCGAAAAGCCTAGATAGAGCTGAGATATCTAACTTTAAATAAACTAAAACAAATATTCTAATCAAAACACGTTCGTTTCAATTTTAAATTCGTAATTTATCTCATAATTTAAAAAATGTGTAAATTATTTAATGAATATTTAATGAACGTGAACATAATTTTTTTCTCATATTCATTAAATTTTAATTAAATGCGTAATTGAATCAACCTTTCTTCTTTCTTTATTAGAAATCTTAAATTCTAAATGTTAAATAATGCGGGGCATTGAACATTGCAAATTAATAGTTGAACGTGATTTGCAATCAAATTTGGAGGAATTTGTCGTTGTTGTTGTTGTTTGTGTAGGTACGCGCTTAGAATGCAGAAACGGGGAACTTTCTTCATTCAAATTCATGATACACGGATGGAAAAAATAATATCGTTGTGTTAGTCGTGTATCTTCACCACATTATTGATATTATCTAGAGACAAGAATCAAAGTCCCGAAATATCTATAACAGAATAAAAATACATAAAGCCATGGGCGCAGAAAAGATGTCAAATGACTGTCGGTTGCTCGTTGGGAAGCATTTAAAGGATCTCGTGACATGCATATTCCGTTGCAAAAATAAGGTCCTCGAAGATCCCATGCGGAATAATAAGCAAGGAGAAAAATTTCGTCTTCGTAAAAACAGGAAAAAGAGTTTGAGAGAAAAATTACTCCGCGTAAGAAATTACGGTGGCGAAGGGCTCGAGGGCGGTGGCCATTCGTTTGTATAAGGTATAGAGAGAGAGAGTGAGTGAGTGAGTGAGTGAGTGAGTGAGTGAGTGAGAACGAGACTCAGAGAGTCGGTTGGGGTGTGTGTGTGTGTGCGTGTGTGTGTGTGTGTGTGTGTGTGAGAGAGAGAGACAGAGAGAGAGAGAGAGAAAGAGAGACGGAGTTTCGCGCTGATAAACACGTGTAGCTTTTAGCATGGCATCTCGAGAGCGGGAGATGCTATCTCGGCGGGTAAAATATGCCCGCGGGAGACAATATTAACTGCTTGGTGCTCCTGCCAGTCCCTCCCACCATGCGCGGAGCCGCCTATGGGAATTCACCCTAATGAGCTATGCGCGCGCGCACGCGTGTGCGTGCGAAATCAGCGAATCCTCGTATACTTTTATCCCTCACGTTTATTTTCGCGCGCATCGTCCAGTCGGGCCTTGTTCGTCCTTTCCTTCGGCCCAGTTCGAGATCTACGAACGATTCCTGTGCCCATGCGGTGCGATCTATTGATCGATGCCAACGCGTTGCTCGATTTTATCGTTCGTTGAGCGTTGGAACGAGCAACCGTAACGACGATTAGGTTGGCTGCTACGCTCGCTCCGGCTCCGGCCAACTATTCTCTGATTATTTTGTAACATTATCGCGTACTCGTTGAGGCTTTTTGATTTTTAGTCTCTTTGATACTATCTTCCGTGCAAAGGGAAGTTGATAAGATATTGACAAAAGAAAAATCAAGCATTTATTACTTAGCTGATTTTGAAATAAATTTAAACTGCACTTGAGTTAGATAAGTTTGATAGGGATCTTTGTATGTATGATATTATAATTATAAAATCCGGCTACGATGATATGAACAATTTATATAAGGTTACGCAAATTAAATTAAGATAATTATTTGAATTAATTCAAAAGCTTTACTTACTAGTAATGAAAAAGATATATCCGATCTATGTTTGACAATCTGTTAGATTAGACAGAGTAGAATTTTGATAGCAATGATAAGTAAACGTGGTTTACTTATATTTTAATACATTGAAAGAGGTAGCGATAAATTGTATTGTAAATGTATTGGTTAATATTTTGTATACACGTATTCATTTATTTATTATAATATTATATAGCTTTTATTAAATTTATTTATAGTGCATATCCGATGATCAACCATAATAATGTGAATTTATCGCATACGACAACGCATGCCTACTCTTGTTTTTTTTTCTTTTTTTTTTTTGTATCTTAACGCAGTAAATTCGGAAAATAGGCGAGTTGAAAGTTTTTCACCAATGTAGCTGTTTGATTGAACAGTTCGAAGTACAGAAATTTAGTTGAGAACTAAAATAAACGGCTTATGCATTCGTTGGGTAAGACATTGCTTAGCAAATCACATTGCATAAGACCGCGAGTTTGTGACATTAAAAATTGTCAGGACAAAGTATAGAAAATAGATTGATCGAGGAAAATTATATTTCATACATCGATATTACGTAAAGCTACAGAGATGGCTTATCCGAAAGTGTTAAAAAGTGTGCTTATTTACCGTAAACAAGCTCGATAAATCTTTTGACTTTGAATGCATTTCAGGATAAGTCCTGGATATTTTGTAGGCGTTCAAGCTTGTTCGCGTTAAGATTTTAATGAGAGAAGGAGACAGAGTAATTAAAGTTTTTATAAATTAAAGGCATTGACTAAAGAAGTAACGCCTGTCCCGCGATAGGATATTACATTAATTTAAAAGACATTTTAATCTTGTCACGTGAATGTAAATTTCGAGAATATATTTGAGTATCCGCCGTTAATATGACCAGAATTCATTTATTCTCTGAAAAAGATACGCTCGTATATGACTTTCGGCAAAAGTTTGCTGGATAATTTTTTATACGGATTTTATTGCACACATCATTATCGGCAACAAAATAATTTCGCCAATTAATTTTGTTTAATATGATGTTATCGGATGCCACGTTACACTCTGCATATATTGATTAACTCTCGTTAGATCAATGGGATATTGAATAGATTCGAGTAAAATACACGAACTCGTTAATGTTGCCGAGAGTTTTTAGTTACCGACGATTATTTTAAGAGGTTCATTTGTGAAAATATATTTATCAAAAGTTATTCTATTTCAATGGGAAATGTCAATGGATCCAATTGGTTCCCTCCCCTAATATATTTGACGCTGGCCATTTTATTTGTATGGAAGGCTGAATAATCATTCCTACGCTCATTCAAATTATACAAATTTTATTCGTATAAGTAGCCATTTATTCTCATTCTATTACAAATAAATTTCAATTTCATCATTTTTTAGTGTATGGATATAAAATATACAAGGCAATAAAAATCAACATAAAAAATTGTATTTATTTCGCAAAATATAAATTATCATCATAATGGCAATCTACTTTATTTATTGTTAATCTGTTGAAACAAGTAATGCGTCCAGCAATATAATTCATAAACAATTCTAATAAATAAATGTCTATGACAGCCAGATCATTGTATTACGTAGTGTACTTAGTTATTAAAATTTAGAATAACAATGGAATAGCAACATTTAATAATCGTAAATATAATGCAATTGAAATGAAAATGAAACAAGACTACGATAAATATACGACTACAGATATTTAAAATTTAACAAATAATTGTAACTTTTTTCTTTTTTCGTTCATTATATTGTTGTTATTGTTACTGCTGCTGCTGCTGCTGCTGCTGCTGCTGTCGCTGACGCCGCCACTGTTGTAATAATTATAACAATTATATTCCGCTTCCCTTTACAAGTTGGAAATTAAGATTAAAACGCTTTTTTATTACGCATGCATATATTATCCTTATCATTTCACCATACGCTTACCTTCGTTACATTGTTATTTTTGCAAAATGAAATGAAAATTATTACTCGAATTTTTTATTTGGATCATCGATTTCAATAATACAAATGACACGCATAAATTATAAAGTTTATAATTTAGACAAAAAACGTTTATGACATAAAACACGAGCGAGTATTTGTTTCGATCATTATTTTTAACTGTGCGACGTCTTCTGCAACATTCTGCTAAGTTGTCTTTCTTTACTTTTTATCTTTCTTTCTTTTTTTTTCTTCCTTTGTATCTGAATTCACATTTGTTAAATAATAATTATGTAAACATATTCCTGAAAGTACATTATTTAACTAGCTTTAATTGCCAGCGGCGTATATTCAAATATTCCGTACACAATAAGTATTTTGAAAATGCAGATTTATGTGCGGGATAGAAGGCGATCTTGCAAGGGCCGATGGATGCAGATAATAACCAGTCTAAATATTATATTTTATATATAACGATTAACGTTACGACCAACCATAAAAATGTTCCAATTAACCATGGCCCTTAGCTAATACATGGGCGCTCATATTTTACAAAATATCCATAGAAGAACAATGTGCCTTAAGAACAAGACAATGGGGCCAACATTGCACATAAGTACTAGTTGGCAAAATTCACTCCTCCTCCTCTACTCCACCACCCCCTCCCCCTCCTGACCGGGGAATTCGTAGAGCTAGATCGCATAGCGCTGCTCGGAGCAGTTTGTCTGCAGCTAAAACGGGGAAAACCTGCGTAATCTCGTGAAAATGGTCGGAGGGTGGGGTGATAAAGACGAGGTGGCACTTCGATGCGACATTTTCGCAAGGACTCGCCTACGAGTGAAAACCGTTGACAATCCCAAAACGGCGTAGAAGCGAGTCACATGCAGCAGCTTTCCAGAGCTCGGCCTCGCGCTCGTTACCGATGTTATTGTGCGCACCTGCCATAAACTTGTCGTCCTCGAGAGTGCGAAGAATGCAGCTCGATTATGCGGGGAGATAAGCGCGGTCCGCAGCCGCCGAATGTTGGCCGACGTGGGGGGAATATCGCCGCGGCCTACCCCGGTGCCTTGACCCGATCTTATTATATATCTTATAAAAGCCATAAGCGACGAAGTGCGCGCGCCGCGCTCAAAAGGATGCGACTCGTTATTTTTAACTGGTCCTTCGCGCTCATACGTTACAATGTCCCGGTGGCCGGGACCGCGATAATGCGCTCGTTACGTGTCGCGGGAGCCCCTTGTTACCGCGCGCGATTATCCTCATGAGCTTTTAATTGGCGAGCTTCGGATTCGGAGGGACTGCGGGCCTATCCTCTTATTGCGAGACGGTGGGCATCAAATTTCGCTCGGGACCTTAACGAGCTTTGTCGTTTGCGCGCCCGTGTCAATGCGCGATTAAGCAACGGCCGCGCCGGCGGGGAGCGAAAGGGCGCGTTATTTGAAGTTGTCGTTATGAGGGTCCGGCGATGCCTGGAATGGAAAACTTAACAGAAATTTATTTGCACGCCTTTGAAAATAATTAGAGCCTTCGGCCAGGCATTTTTGGCCGAGCTCTCGGTTTTCGAAAAATCGAAATGACTAAAAAACTTCAAAATACAGGACTCGGCTGAACGATGGATGTGGAATTTTTTGAGGAGCTTTATCTAAAATCGGGATGTCAAGGAGGATTTTCGAGGCTCGTCTTATTAGTTATAGCGTATTTCGGTTTTACTTTACGATGTCGTGGAAATCAAGCGAATTGGCATGTATTACAATCGCGAGGAAAGGGAACTCGAAGACGATAAACGTTTTTCCAATCGCGATATTACATTTGAAGATTGGCTGACCAACTTGCACTACGTAAATTGATTGGCGCAATGCATTTACGAGGAGCCAAAATATCTTTTTAATTAATGAAAATTTATTAATAGTTTCTAATGACACGTACCCTTTGGTGCAAGAGGATAGTTAAGAATTTTTTTTCACGAAATTGAAACGAAGGTGGATGCACTAGATTAGTCTAGTGCATCAAAAAACGTTACTTTATTCTGATTTTCCGACCGAGAGAGTAAATTCAATATATTTTCATTTTCCTTGGGAGAAGTATTATCTTTTGATAAAATACATCGGCTCAAGAAATCATTGTTCCGGGTAAACTCTTCACTCGCCATCCTCCTTCAATATAAAGATAATATCATCTAATATATCATTACGTACGTACACGAGGTCTATACTATTGCTCTACTAAAGTCCTGTAATTCCTGAAGCAAATAGTTTACTTAAGCTTTGATAAAATGGTAGCGAACTATGAAATACTTAATAGTTGGCATAGTATAATTCCAATAAGTGATTAATTTATGCATAAGAAATATGGAATCGTTAAGAAGTAGAATAAAATTTACAAATATATTACCGAGGATATCTAATTAACTGTTATTGATTTTATGCAAGAGAGCAAGTAGATTAGTCAATTACGTATACAATAATTGATTTTTTAATTTAAGGAATATTTAACTGTATTAAATGTGCATGAATTATTAACGAATATAATCTATTATAGGTAAGTGAAACGAGTATTTGTAAAAGTCTTGAAAACATTGATAAACGTTGCGTATTTCGTACAGCGGCTTAAATAAAAGATTTATACCCTTAATCATTTTTGTTTTACTTTGCTCGATTGTCTTTTCTTGTAATAATTAGTGAGATTTTGAAATTTGAAATTGAAATTGATATGATTATATGCACTAAAAGGAGAAAAGATAGGTTAATTTAAAAACCGCGTTTTCACTTAAA
Source organism: Ceratosolen solmsi marchali (assembly GCF_000503995.2). Lineage (NCBI taxonomy): Eukaryota > Metazoa > Arthropoda > Insecta > Hymenoptera > Agaonidae > Ceratosolen > Ceratosolen solmsi. Next base: position 1,095,644 of record NW_011948418.1, read on the forward strand.
TATGACTATTTCAATTTAAAAATACTTTGTTGCTTATTCGGCGTAATTATCCGTCGGAAAAAAATAGCTGACTAATTATACAGAAAGAAAAAAAACAAGATTAATTCAGAGGTCGCCTCGCGTAGTGACAGGACACAGTAAAAACTTTGCGCTCTTCGTCTCTGCAAAAAAAGTAGTACAGTAGTCGTAGCTTAGATTTTCCCGAGGAATCTCGTTTAGGGAACTAAGAAAAGCCTCGCGTCCTGGATGTTGCTACCATGTGCCACGAAGCCAGGGCATAGTGTCAATAATCTAGGCGGCTATCGCACCTCCCGTTGCTCCCCGATAAAGAGAAAATCAACGAGGCCGATTAGATTTTCCATTAGGGGCACCTCGTCTTGCTGCCCGGGCTATCGCCACTTTATAACTCTCGCGCAATTAAGATAATCGCGCGGGGCGGGAAAGTGTCGGTATGCGAGTCTCCACTCTCGTGTAAGGGCTTGCAAAAAGATCCCTACGAGGCCTTGGATAATTGCGCGACGAAATCGGCCGGCTAATTTATGCGCGAACGCGGCAATTCGCGAAAATTGGCGTCGCATTTTTAGAAAGCGCGCGACAACCCATGCGTGAAGCAAAAACAATCGTCGAGACCTAATTTCGTTCATTTCACTCTTTTACTCACTTATTTCCTCGTTTTTTGCCGGCCGATCGTTTCAATGCCGCGGCTCAATGAGGAATTTTTAAAATTTATCTACAAACGGATGCACTTGCGCGTAGTAGGAGCCTGTCGGTAGATCCGGTTGTTACGACAGTCCTTTCCATTTTTTTCCCGATGGATCATTAATTATTATTATTAATACGTCTAATAGACGTCGCTGGCTACGAATTTTAGCATCAACTTGCCGATATTAATGGACATTCTTCTCGAAAGCTTTAAAGTGTCAAATCATAGCAACTATGTATTGGATGACCGCTCGCTCGTGTTGTCAATGTAAAGGCTTTTGTCTTTTTGCTTAATGAGGAAAATGGAATTTTCGAAAAGAAAGTTTCATCAACGATCCAACCTAAGTAATTTATTAATCTGTGCAGTGGTTAGTCGATAGTGTATCCAGTTATTCATAAAACTTGGCTAACTTTGCAATTCGTGTAACTCAATGTATCGACTGCTTTTGATGATTAGACTGTCGATGTCGTAGAGCTAAAATAATAATAAATAAACGTTTGATTTAACTCCATTATAAAGCATTTTAATTAATAGCAATGAATAAAATAGGAATGTCTTGTGAATGTATTAGCAGGTATAAAGGATAGGGGCCGATAACATGTGTTCGCCATTGCCGTTCGGCTTAAAAGTATAAAAATAATAATAATAATAAATAAAAGCGTATATTGGTCATTTCTATAAGCTAAGGTAATGAAATAAGGACATTTCATTGCGTAAGGTATACGATAAATAAATAAACAAATAAATAAATGCATAAATAGATAAATAAATAAACGAACGGCATAATGATTTCCATAAAAATTATAATAAAAATATTTATCTCTCCTTTTGTTTGTATACTCAGCTATTTAAGGCCGCGCATAATAACTCATTTGAATAATAACGGAAAATCCTCGCACCCATTCGTTCATAACAATTCGCTTTAATATTTTGCAACTCTCTCTCTCTCTCTCTCTCACACACACACACACACACACACACACACACACACACACACACTCTTACACTCTCTTCACTTCGGAATGAAATTGAAATACCGATAGTCCAGTGGCATCTCATTAGCGCTTGGCAAAGAAAATTTCAGTCTTGCCGATAACGAGGCTTTCTCGAATCAGAGGAGAGAAGAAAGCAACGAGCTGCTCACGCCAATATCCAGGGACAAAAATAACATTTATCATTGGCTTGGGACTATTTTAATAAATTGCCTGTCACAGATGCACAAAGGTATTAAACGAAAAAGTGCAGATCCCTATCAGCGAGTCAAGCGTTATAAAGATGGCTCGTGCGCTCGGTCGCGCGATTTTCTCCCAGCATCGGAGGAAAAGTCGAGAGGGCCAGTGAGTTAGCGAGGCACTTCTTCCAAAACGCAAAATCCTCTCGCCGGCAATACCTCCACCTGTACGTCTCCCGGCGCTCTTTGTCCCTTCTCTCTTGGCCGGCTAGCGGCTCTTTATCCGGCGCGCGCCCATTGTGGGAGGTGATAGATCCGGACAGCCGGACAATGCGATCTAGATAAGGACTGGCCGTCCGCTTCTTTGCGCGGTAATGGCGCCTCCGCGGCTCGCGCACCGCTCCTTTTCATGTGCGAGCGCGAGAAACGTGGGGAGGCCCGAGAACAATAGCCGGGCGCTGTTCCTTTATCGGGACCAAGGCCGCGAGATCGATGTAATTGGCTTTATAGACTTTATGGTTTACGGGCGGCGCGCTCGCGTCGGTGCTGCCGGGGCCGCGGAAGCCCAGCCGATGCGCTTCGACGCTTAGCGCGAAGCGCGATCTTTTCGGCTGGTAAATTGCCATTTTCTAGCGGCGAGTCGTTCTTTAGAAGACTCCGGATACTCTCCACCGAACGTCGCGTCGACCATTGATTTTCTTGAACTGTAGAAGAGGAGGCGGCTCGTTGCTTTCTGAGAGAGAGAGAGAGAGAGAGAGAGAGAGAGAGAGAGAGAGAGAGAGAGAAGACTCACTCGCAGATAGGGGAATGAAGTGCTCGAGCTGCGTCCAATGTTGACTTCTCAACGGCGTGTTAAAGTAAATTACGATTCGCGTTGATCGCCGAAGTAAAATGAGCTCGTAAAAACTATGCTTCAAGTTATTTATTCATGGATAAGGCTTTAGCGACGATCAAAGGATCTTTAAAATATTAATAGAGATCGACCATACTCATTCACCGCGTGAAATTATTGGTTAATTTTACGTGACAAGTAAAGAATACGAGAGATAATCCATTATTGTACCGTAAATTTTTATAAGTCATTAATTATTGTCCAATAGCATTGTTAAAGATGATTGGGTATATATTTTTTTTTATTACCTAAATTTTCTATATAATGCGAGACTTATTTATTAGACCAGTATTAAATGCGATAATTAACAATTACCTCCGGAATCGTCAATCGAATCATAAATATAATAAACCATCAAATGTAAAAATAATTAGATACGCATGTAATGTCGGTTATTATGCAATATAATTTTTTTTTTTTTGTTTAGAATGTGTGATTTCGTTTGATCAATAATCTACTCGTTCGTCATATTAGTCACAGACTGTAAGAATTAATTGTTTTCTATATTGAAATTGTGAATTTGTTGACAAAACGAAAAGTTGTAGATGATACGACTTGATAAACTCGATAATAAATGTAAGTAAACGAAAGCAAAGCAAAACAATAAACACAAAGATTCATTACAAACATTTTTATCACAAGTCGATTAAATGCTGCGTATACATTGCTTTACACAAATAGAATATATAACAGTATGTGTAATTTTTCAAAATTTTAACTATCAAATTGCTTATTAATCGAATTTATAATACACGTTCACGCATAAAAACATATAGTACATTATCATTGAACATTATCTCTTGTCATTTTGAACGAATGTACGTGCGTCGTTTTACACGATCTTATCACTCCTTTGATTTTATTAAAAATTAGCTTGTATTCTCTAAATCAATAAAATACTTTTCAACAATGATCAATGAATTATCTGTCTTTTTTTTATGGTTACTTGTTTAACAATAAAAGACTTAAGCATCGACCGAAATATTTGTACAAAGTCTATCGTTTGCCGTTTAACCGTTGACTCGAATCGCGTCGCGAAACCTCCATTAGGACCGTTTCTAGCGGAAATGTACACACGTAAATGCTTACAATTAGAACGTGGGAAATATAAGAACGTTCGTTGATTCGAGAAATGAAGCTAATGAAAATTTAGTGCCGATAGACTTTTTGAATTTGCGAGCGACTCTCTTATACGAAATATATAATGCAATTGGAGGCAAAAATAGCGGATATAAGCCGAATGGGCCTTAATTAACATTAATCTTCAACATGAAAGTAACGTGATTTTTATATAAACGAAAGAAGAAGAAGAAGAAGAAGAAGAAGAAAAAAGGGAAGAAAAGTTTAATTAACAATAGCGTAATGTACAATTAAAATATGTGGTAAAAATGTTAACGATCACTTAGCATTTGTGTTGGACGTGATTATTCGCGAGACGTGATATGCAATAATATCGATTAATTTAATTTATATAGATTGAGAAATCATAAAATAAAATTATAAAATGTTTATAACAGTATTTTCAATCATCAGTTTCAAAGCATCAGTTCTTTATTATTATATATATTGTAGAAAAAAATGTTATTATTATGAAATAAATAAACGCGTTATAGGTCGATTAAGTATTGATACTATTATAAAATTATATATATATATATATATATATATATATATATGATTAGGTGACTTTTTACAATAATTAGCTTTCTCATTATCTACGTCCACCCATCGTTACATTATAACAGCATATATGTAATATAAGAATTAAATTCATTCTTAGCGTAAGAGTAATAAAATTTGCGATAAGGAGATTCAATTGATGCGAGACTTGGCAATGAAAATGTGCATTATCAGTTTAATAATATATCCGGTTTCGCAGAAACGAAAAGCAGGTAAATTACACATAAGCTTTTAGTTTGTATTTCAATGTTTATACCGATTTATTTAATGTCGAACTTTGATTCCGATGCATAAATACTGACGATAGTTTCAACTTCAACTTCCCGTAAACTCGAGCTAACTTTAATAAAATGTATATAGAGAAGAACCGCGAGACCAATTAACAATTAAGTATCGAAAGACAATTCGCACGTAACGGAGCAGCGGTTGAAAGAAGAATTCCGCAGATAGAAACGGATTGTTTGCAGATAGCGCATTACATATTGTGACAATTAGCTTATCGTTCATGCTGTCGCGACGAATTCCCCCCCCCTCCCCCTCCCCCTCCCCCTCCCTTTTGCTTAAAGCGAAACTGCTCCGGTGCACCGATTACGTCGCGAGTGTAATAATCGTTTCTTAAGCTGACAGGTGACTCATTATTCGACGGGAGCTCGCGCTTATTTGGAAAAGGTGCAAGTGGAGATTGCAAGGCAGCAAAGTCTGGAGAGTCCAGCGACGTGACACGACGGCGGCAAAACTACGCGCGGGAATGGGCGTTGGAGGCGAGGGACGTCCGCATCATCGAGTGGACATGTTTAAGAGACGAGCTCGCACGCGGCCTAATGGCAGTCCAGTTGGAATTACTGGCCTCCGGACGGCATAAGTGCGGGAGCAGTGGCCTCTCTCGGGGGAGGCACCTGGCTTATCCCTCCTCCCTCGCCGCGCCCCGAGTACCAGGGATGGGAAGGGTGGGCCGGGAGGTGTAGAGCACAGCGAACAGGGAGATCGATGATCTGGATGGCGGTGGTGGATGCCGATGGTGCAGCTCCCAAGGCCTTATTTGATGATGCGCGGCGAGTTAGCGATTATTATGAAAAGCTCGGTGGATGGACGGGAGGCTTTATAAGGACCTTCATCCGGACACGCTGCGTTCGCTACATTGGGTCGGGTAGACGGTCTACTTGGCTTATGTTCAACGTGGGACGCGCCGCTGGATACTATGGATTTTGTATAGATCATCCATCGACGTTGGTAACGAAGAGAGCCCTATTGGCACGTGAAGGAGTATGCCATCATTACAATATCAACGATGTATTCAATGATTTACTCTTATAATATATAATATAAAACACTTATATATTTGCAACATTTAGGCATTTGTAGTTGAACGTTGGCTAGTGTATTGGGCTAACAGTACGAAGCGCTTGGATGCTCGCCGAGTGGAAATTTTCATCCAAGAAATAAATTAAAATGCAACGCCAATTATAATCGTGGACGTTCTTTAATTATTCAATAAAGGTCGATGAGGCTATTAGAGTCTAATGATTTTATGATATCAACATAAGAATATTGAAGATTGAAAGGGGAAAAAAAGCTCGATGAAAGTTTGCTTTTTGAGTGCAAGTTTACAATCGTTACACCAGCCACCAGACTATTTCGTTTAGAAAAATGTTCTCTGTCAATAATAAAAACGTTTAATTAATGATTCGTTGACGATAGGCACAATACTAAAGGGGCAGGCATTTTTCAATTAGCCGAATGCTTATAAAAAAAAAAAAAAAAACGCGCGTAATATCGATTGGCTCACAGTTTTAATAAACGCACGGGCTGCGGAACGCAGAATAATCCTTAGTTGCGCGATAAGACTATACGCGATTAATACAGATTTTAAAATTGAATATACCCGGCAACGGAGCTTGCTAAATCCAGTTCCAAAAGGATTAATTAATTAACGTTGGGCCGAAGATAGCGCAGGCCGCAATTAACTCATCCTTCGATAAAATCGATTAAAGCCTTAGGTTAGGCGGTAGACGAGCGGCGCGAAATTTTGAAAAAATTGGAAAATTGGAGAGCCACCGATTGAGAACCCGGGACTGTAATTACAGGTGGCGCGGGCGTTCGGCGTCCCCGTCCCCCGCCAAGGGGACACGCGCTCGGCGCATGCGCGACAGGTGCTCGCGCCCGCGACCCGATCTCCTCGCTGTCGGCCCCTTCCTTCCGCGTTTATTACTTTCATTTTTTGCGCCCCGCTGCCGACGACGTCGCCTGGTTTTATATAAATTTCGCGCGCCGACAGGAGAGGAAGCCAAGCGAGGGCGTTGGCTTCGGTCTGCGCGGGAAAAGCCTCCTCCTCAACGCCGGAAAGTCTTCGTCCTTACTCCCGCGACACGTCATCGCCATTCATTTCGTTTTAATGCCGTTTCCTTGTGGTTTACGTGACGAGCGTTTCGTCGCGGTTAATAATTCGGCTTTTAACCATGACAAAGGACAAAGTAATTGATTCGTCTTTTTATTTTTTGTTCTTCTTCATCATCTTCTTCGTCGTCTTGGGTTTTTTGTTTCTCCTTTTTTCTTTTCGTTTAGCTACGTTAAGTAGAGGAATCGACGAGGTAATTGCAGCACACACGTGGAATAAAATTATAATGGACTTTGCTTGAATTCATCTCTTTATTCAGTCGTAGCGATCATCGCACTATAGATAGCTAGATTTTTATTCGCCATCTCAACCATAAAATAGCATCGCGCCTTATACCATATAAAGTGGCATATTAACGCAATAAGAGGAAGAGATTGACAGGGTAACGGTTTCACACATTTTTGAGATTTTATCGACAATTCCAATAAATTATCTATGGACCTGTAACTCTCATATACGGCACACATAAATACAAGAACAGACCCAAGTATATTTAGCGATATCGGGCTTTAAACGTAATTTCAATATTTTTCAACAAATACAAACAATGAGATGAACATCAGAAAGAAATGAGCGTCTAGTGTGAGTTAGTCCCATCAGATTCGCAATTGCGAGCTTTTCATTAGTGACGCCATTATCGAATGGCAAACGATTCGCGCGATATCACAGACATCAGTTGCCTCTGCTCGACCATAAGCATAGCAATTGAACGAGCGTCCCACCTTCGCGAATTTACCGCCATTAGTGCCACAAGACCGGATCGGCCACGCTTCACCTTGATCATTCCTTACGCTTTAGCCTCATATCCTTTCGCATGTCGAGCGCCATCTCGACCCCCGCCCCATTAGCCCCTGTTCCCGACCGCCCGCACCAGGGAAATTAAGTCCCACTTAGGCGGCTGATTATCGTTGTCACGTACGGGATCGTCCAGGGCACGCAAAAAGGCCAGCAGCTGGAGAAAAAGGAGCGCAGCCGGCGCGCAACCGAGGGGAAAGTGCTCCGCGTCAGCTCTGATAAAGTCTCCTGGGAGAGGAACTGCAAACAGCTCGCTTTTGATTGATGAGACAATAGGGCGCGCGTGCAGCCTCTCACTGCCGACGAAAGTTATGCACTGGCTCGCCTCGCCTCGAGGGATACGAGTCGTGGAGCGCAACGGGGCAACGACGTTTCAGGTGGAGGAGGAGGTGGAGGAGGCAAGTTTCGTGCGCGACAGCTTTACGCGCCTTCACTTCGGGCGTGACTCCGGCGGATCCACGAAAGGGCAATAAAGGTATTGGGAGCAGCCGGTGGTGGGTCGGGCACGCGAGAATGAGTTGTTGCTAAAGAGCACGATGTGCTCGCTCCCTGCTTGCTCCCTGCTCGCTCGTATCGGATGTGCGGGCCGATGTTTTCATTTATCGGCCGAGCAAATGCCGACGTGCTCGGCTTTACCGGTACGTTAA
>NW_011948418.1:1103948-1123774 GCF_000503995.2 Ceratosolen solmsi marchali
TAGGGAAAGGTTGGCACTTATTATGAATTATCGCCAGCTCGGCTCGACTTTTCCGTCAGTGCGCCCAAGATTTAGATCGCGGGTCTCCAGTTATTGGATGCGTGCCAAAGAGAATCTAAACACTGAGGTGTGTGTGCGTGCGTGCGTGCGCGCGCGCGCGCGTGTGTGTGTAACGTAGGGCCCATTTGAAATTCATGATTTTCTGTATTGAGCAATACGCGTTTTCCAACGTTTTTCAGCTTTTTTTCCAATGAAAATCTACGATGGCACTTAATGGCCTATCGCTTACCAATAATCAAAGGTCACTTTGCGATTAAACATTTTTGCCAGTCATTTTCATGTTGCTTTCCGGTTAGTGTAATATGTAGTCTCGATTAGTTAGTCTCTACGATTTTCCATGTTTGAGAACTTGAATTTTTTATAGGTTTTCAGCATTTATTTTTCCATTGCAGATTACAAATTATTAGCACATTTCTAGATAAACCTATTCGACAATCATCATCATCATCATCTACAATTGCGACATATATTATATAGCATTGTTTATTTTTATTATCATCATCAACATTTATCATTATAATAATAATGATTAGTATTATTATAATATTCTTTAAGCTTTGTTGTTTATTTAGTTTTACCGAATAGAGGATAATGTATCGATTCTCTGTAATATTCTATACATACACTGATTTTATCGTATGATTTAAGAAAATTTATTATTACTAAAAATAAAGTTAGACAAATAAGAATTTCATGCATCATTACATCTTCTACGTGTACCGGGCAAATATTTAATTCGAATTCGAGTATTCGGATGAAAAGTCAAAGAACACTTTACGTACTATAAATATAATCAACTATTTAACATTATTGATCTGGATACTTGAGCATATTTCACGAAACTCCAATTAATAATCTTAAATTTCGTTCAACTTTCCATGCTCATCTCCAAACAGCTGTGCGACTTTGAAAAAGTGCGCAGTTTCCAATTCGAAGAAAACGTAATTTGCAATTAATCTCCTTGATAAAATCTATACATGGGGATCTCCTACCTTCTCGATCTTCTTCACAGCAATACTTTTAAGGACGAAACTACAGCCAAAAGCAGAGCCGCCGAGTTTTACGACACGTTTCAGAAGTTTCTTCTTCTTTTTTTTTTTTTTTTTTATTTTTCCTTAGCGAATGCATTTGCAAGAAATAAATTTTTTTCCTTTCACAACTATTGGAAAATTATTATTCTTATGACTCTCACTGACTTACATCTACCCTGCCCCCTTCCCCCTCACCACCTCCCCGCCCAACCCACTTATTCGCTAAAACTTCTTTGTAACTCTTTTGTAAATATTAAAATAAACTTTTTTTTTTTTTTTTTTAAGGATATAAAGTTGCATTAGATTCAATCGAAAGTAATGATTGCCATCAAATTTCGTTGAATCGAGTAGATGATATTGAAATATTTAACGTATTCATTCGCTTAAAAAAGTATCGCAAAAGATATTAAGAAATTTATCAAAATATTATGATGAATTTTCCTTAATTATAACGCATCTATTAATCACTATTCTTGATAATCACAGAATCATTAACAATAATTTATCGACCTTCCATTTAAAAGCTTTTCTTCAAAGTATTGTTTAAAACCACTTCACTAAGAGATACTCATACTAAGAAATGATTTACAAATCGATAAATAGTAATAACATCTACTTTGAAAGACTGATTTATTACAACATGCGAATTTATAGGCTTTGCAAACGGATACGTAGCAGAAGACGAATTTCCCTCTGCTGCATCGACTCGATTACACGCTATGAAAACTATTATAGACCCATTATAGGGGAAATTGTATTTTCGAAAGTGGGCATTGGACTCCCTATTGTTTACCAACTTTATTTCATCGAATCCTTAACAAAGCTCCGGCCGATCTCGCAATTGCTTGTTAAATCGTTGGGGCTGTTAAAATTCCACTATTAATAAGTCGCTCTCGCGTATTCAAATTCATTGCAATGTCTGAAACAATAACTGCTCGGCTCGTATTTCAACGACATAATTTTCGATATTTCTCGATAAAGCCATAAGATGGGAAATGAGAGAGAGAGAGAGAGAGAGAGAGAGAGAGAGAGAGAGAGAGAGAGAGAGAGAGAGAGAGAGAGGCATGAGGGATGCCTCGTGGGATTTAATTTTTTCGTTTACCGTCTCCGTGTCCCGTGCATCCGCGGCTCTTATTGTCCCGACGACGCGTCCGCTGTATAAACAGTATCGTCGCGCTTTCCATCGTCGGGTGGAAGGAAGCAAAAAGCCGCTGGGTACGATCCCCCAGCGACGAGAAGACAAACCTCCGGAGCTCTTACTACGGGCCGTACCGATTACGAATTGTGATCCCGGCCGCACGCGTATAACTCCAGTGCCTTCGCAATTATCTCGTCATTAACTTTCTTTACTCCCCGCGGGCCAGCATCTTTGCACTATCCCCTTCCTTCGCGCGCGCGCTCTCTCTCTCTCTCTCTCTCTCTCTCTCTCTCTCTCTCTCACGCGACGCCTTCGCCTTCGCTTCTCACCGCGTCTTTTTTGTACAGCTCGCCAGCTCCCTTTCCTTCTTTTGCCCTGGACCTCTCAAAGGTTATTTTACACCGGTGCGCGGTTACGCAGTTTTTAAGTCAATTGCTTTTCGTTGTCGGGCTCGAGGATTTGTACCTGCTCTCGCGATCTCGGCTGCCTTTCTTCTCGCCCGATGATCAGTCGAGCAGCGTTTTTTAATTAATTCGTTACGCGCGCTGAGCTTGAAGTATTTGCGAAAAAAAGCACTTTATTTTGACTGTTTGCTCCGATACAATGTCTTCTCCCTATGAATAAGTCATTATTTATGTTTAATTTTTACTCTCCCCTTATTGCAATGTTATTTTGCAATAAATACGTGTTTATTATGTTTCCGTAGCACTGAAATTAACTACACTTAATTTCACGGTAAAAATTCATATTTACAATTTTGTATTTAACACAAGTAAGTTGTGTATGTACTTTTTATTAATAATCTTATTGCAATTAGCACTGAATCATTTTATTTGAAGTACATGTACGCATTTAAATTATTATTTATTATGATTATGTAAATATTGTTCTTTTGTATTAAATATATATTATTAAAAAAATAAATAAATAAAGAAAAAAAAAATTATAACATTTCAATGTAAAATTATTTGTCACGACAAATATAATATGAATTTAGATTATGTTTATATTAAATTTATCGTATGCCATTCTACTTTAATACGATGTTGTCGCACATTCGTTACTTTCAATAGTTTGAAAAAATTTTTAAATTATAATGTTTTTTCCATTAGACTATCTTTTTCACTATTAAATCAAATACCTCAGCATTCTTAAATTAATGGCGAATTCCATTTACTTTTAAGCAGTGCATAAAACCAACCTGAATTTTCGTAGTTACTTTAAGAATTTTATTTACGAGTTTTTCTTTTTCTTCTTTTGCTTTGTTACTGTATTGTCGGTATTGTATTTTTAGGACATTCTGTCTCTTAGGACATTTTGTTCTTATATAAAACGAGAAAGGCTTCAATTATTACTACTACTGTATTAAAGTACTATATACATCAATCATTGGGATTAGTATAATATCAGTTATATTATATATCTCTTACGCATTAACTTTCATCACTATATAGTTTTATCCACAAATTAATTTTCTTAACTGGAATACAATGATATTTTTATACAATGTTTAAAGTTTTCTGTATGTAGAAAAATAGTTTTTAATACTATCTATTGCACTTTTTTGAAGACAATCCCTCCTTAATGGCGCAAAAATTAGGATGAAAGTATGACGTATGATTATCATAAAACATACCAAACATATAAAAGAATGCGGAAAGCATCGATGGAATTATATTTAGAATATTTCACCAGTCGTCTCCTCTTTTCTTATCTTTCTTTAATATAAGTCGATTTTTCAACGTAATCCATCCTTGATTATCTCTCGTTCATTCACTCACTCTCTCTCTCTCTCTCTCTCTCTGTATATCTGTTTCTGTTCGTCCATCGTGTACTCAGCCTCTCTTATTCAGCGTCTTGTTCTTTCGTTTCTTTCTTGCGCCGGTGCACCGTCCTCCCTCTACTCCCCGGCAAGAAGAAGAGAGGAGCCAAGGCTCACTAAAGGATTTCACCGTAATGAATTCCACCCTCAATGGGTAATCACTGGGCTCGATGCCCCGGGATAAAGGAGCGAGAGAGGGTATTACAAGGAGCCTGCTGATGGTGGGAGGGGTGGCACGGGAGGATGAGAATGACGATGAGTAGGAGGAGGGCGAGAGGAGGGAAGAGAAAGGGAGCGTGTGTGCCTTGAGGATAGCACTTAAGGCTCTACGTGCCTCGGAAGATGCCCTACAATGTATATGTGTGTACGTGCGCGTGCGCGCGCTTATGTATATATATATGTGGCCGATGATGGGGCAGCAGTGCGCGATCTTCCAAGGCTGCTCCCGCTGCACCCGTAATGCTTCGAATGTATACGGCGAAGGCGTCGTCGTCGGGAGCATCACTGCGGATGCCGGCCGACATTTTAAACCTCGGCGTTTATTTTTTTTTCGTATCGGCCGCCTATCGGCGCTCCTACGCCGCACATTCGAGAATGCAATTCGTCGATGCCCGGCAGTGGAAAACGGCGAGAGAAATTCTCTTCTCCTCGCTGGCACGGCTGCACTTATTCCGAAAACTAAAGCCTCGGCCTCACTTTTCTTCCATTGTAATTAGCTTCTCAACTTGTACTTCTCAATGTTGCAATTGCATTCTTATGCCTTATTTGCCAATAGTCGCTAAAAATATTCCGATAATGCTTTATCGGCTTGAAATTATATACGACTATTTGCGCATGTATTATTTCTTTTTTCATAGTAATTATTGTACTCTACCACGTGTTGCACACTACTTTACCATGTTAGTATAAGTTTTTGCATTTTTATTGTGTTTGTTGTGTTTTTTTTCTTCCACTTGTTTTTCATCGATAGAACGGCTAACAAATTCTAATACTCTATAGTACGCTATTTTAAGAAAATAAATTGATTGTTGAAATGGTTGTGCGGACGCGGATTTCATAGGTTTAATACGAGGTCACTTTGGAAAATTAAATTTTTTTATCGTTCGTGCCATTAAGTCACTAGACTTTCGTAGACAACAAAAAACAAAAAAAATTATTATTCGGTGTAGTGCATTTTTTAAGCAATTAACCCCCGTCGATAAGAAGTTAATGTAAAATATTTATGGATGTCCTCTTAAATGAGATTATGCATTTATTTATATATTCTATTCTTTTCATAATGAAAATTCTCTTGTAAATATACAGGAAATATTTTTTACATATATTAGGAAATATTTTAATAGGATATAGAGCAGTGGAAAACTTAATTCATCCGTGGTAAAATCTTTAACCAATTAATTATATATAATTAAATAATGTTATGAATTTTTTAAAATACTTTCTAAAAGTATCATCGAAATTTAATTTCTGCAATTTCTTTTTAATTTAATTTTCTAAATAAGTTGTATTCACGAAACATATACGCATTATCTTAATCGTAAGCTTCGTCATAAAGTTAATCTTTATCTATTTATTGCCCAAGTCTACGTACCATAAGATGTTTTAGTATGGTAGAAATCAACGATTTGACATATTTATATCTCGCTCTGTTAAAAATTAATATTAATAGATGAAGGATCAATAAAAGCTTTAGCGTACAAATTACGGTCACTCTTTGTCTCCTATTACTATCTTCCATTTTTGGCTAATTTTCACCATGATTAATGACCATCTATAATCGTTAGTTCGCAGCTGGCAAAAAACAATGGAAAAAGGAAGAATTTAAGGATCTCGGCTCACTCTCAAGGTATTATTGCGTTTGTCGCTGATAATGGTAATCAGGATGGACCTTTCGCATGAAACGTCAAGTATACACTTCGTACGTACGTAAGTATTTTCTGGTAAGAGTCCACGATCCCTTTATACCTATACGTACTCGTGTATATATACATATGTGCGTACACGCGCATAAACATACACAAAAGCGCGCGCGCGCGCGCACACGCACGCATGTCTATATATATATATATATATATATATATATATATATGTATGTATGTCCGTATGTATGTGCGTATTTATGTGCGTATGTATGTGCGTATGTATGTGCGTATGTGTGTGAGTAGGTATACGCGTATGTATGTGTGTATGTATGCATGTATTTATGCATGCCTGTATTTATACGCACACGTATATAGGTATGTATATAATACGTCATGTGCGTTCGAAGTCCTACGCTATCATTAGCGGAGAGTAAGAGAAAGAAATAGAGCATGAGAATAGAGTCCACGATGGATGAATGGCCGTACACTTTTCTACCTTCTTCCCTTTTTTAGACCATTCTCTCTCTCTCTCTCTCTCTCTCTCTCTCTTTCATTTCTCAGCAACGCTTCTCCCCCTCGTACATTTTAATTTTTTCATATGGCCCGTTCTCATCTCGATTTCTTCCTTTTCTCGAAAAAGCCGCGGAGTCTGAAGAAAATGAAGAGGGAGTGGCGCGAAGGGAACGTGCGTGTGCGCCAATATGCGTGTATGCATTATGCGATGCACTTCGGTAGCCGAGTCGAGGCCCGAGGCCTATTGCCCATTGCTGCAGGGTCGGCCACGTGTGTGTACATCAGAGGCGATTTTCGGGATCGTCGGCTTATTCTCCTCCTCCTCATCATCATCATTCCCCGTCTTCCTCGTCCATTCCACGCCACTTCTCTTCGGTTTCTCGCTCGGCTCCGACTTTTTGCTCCTGTGCCTGGGGAAGCCGCGCGCGCCGATGCGAGACCGCTGACGTAGTTTTTCTTCATTTCGTGGAGATCGAGTGACGTAAATTGCCGAAGCGAAACTGCGCACCCGCATGGGTACACCTTAATTCGTTAGAAATGTGTTTGCGGCGAAACGGCAAACGATAGTATGCGTGACATCGTATTTTTACAACGCAATTGTTCTCGGCAACTTCGAAACTTACGGATCACGATTTTTTTTTCCATATCCATGAATTTTAATTGGAAAAGTATTATTTGGTCTTTGCTTCTACTCGTTTTTCGAATAATTCATCGATAGATGGATGACGCGCACTGCAGAACCTTTTCTTTGTATATTTCATTTCTTCAAATGAAATGATTTGATAAAGTTTTATAAAAAATAGCTATAACAAGCTTTGCAATATACGAAACGAAGAATAATAAATACGAAAATTTTTAAATATATGTATAGAATACTTTATTTGAAATAATAAAATTATCAACATTATAAATTTCACATTTAAGAGTGAAAATTATTGAATATTGTATTCTTTATCTTCGTTCTTGAATAATGTCAAGTCAAATGAACATACGGATAATGCGATTATCGGGCGAAAATGAAATATCATATGTTAAGAAAGATGGATTCCTAGCATTTTCCATATTTAAATCATATCATTTACGTATATCGGTACGGTCCTCGATATAACACATTCATTCGTCATATTAAGATCATTAATCCTTATCGAAATAGTTCAAGTTTAAAAAATTATGAAGGTTTAGAAAAGAATAATATAATCCATCTATCGGCTAATGTCATAACAAATTGTTCATAATACGAACATTCATCCATCAAGCAAAAATTTACAAAATGACGAAGATTTTAAGCGAATCTCATCACCGACGATATCATTTATAAATACATTGAATCCGATTTCAGTACACCGATGTTGTCTTTTTAGCGTCTTCTCTCGGTGTTGCTTTATGGAGTACTAAAATTAGGTAGTATCTAACTAGTTAAGCTCTTGCTATAAAGGATAGAATTTCTCGCTAGTTTTCCCTCCAAAACATGAAGAACTCATTAGGCACATTTTTAAACTAATTAAAATTGAATTAAACACATCAAAAGATTTCTCTTAAATGTTATTTATTAGGGGCAGTTTTTTGTTGTTCTTCTTTACACTATTAAGACATAATGGATTATTATCATTTATTATTAAATGTTAACCATATAAATTATAGCCTCGAATGGATAAGAGCGAATAAGAAGTTATTAAAATGTTATTGAAAATCGATAATATTAATGTGATGAAGTAAGTTATTTGAATAAATTTTTAAAGAAGTTTGAAAATATATCTAAATCTAATAGAGTGTTAACTAATTTTATTAACGTTACCATCCAACATCACTGGTAAATATATTGAAAAAGATGTTGTTGCTGTTGTTGTTGTTGTTGTTGTTGTTGTTGTTGTTGTTGTTGTTGTTGTTGTTGTTGTTGTTGTTGTTGTTGTTGTTGTTGTTGTTGTTGTTGTTGTTGTTGTTGTTGTTGTTGTTGTTGTTGTTGTTGTTGTTGTTGTTGTTGTTGTTGTTGTTGTTGTTGTTGTTGTTGTTGTTGTTGTTGTTGTTGTTGTTGTTGTTGTTGTTGTTGTTGTTGTTGTTGTTGTTGTTGTTGTTGTTGTTGTTGTTGTTGTTGTTGTTGTTGTTGTTGTTGTTGTTGTTGTTGTTGTTGTTGTTGTTGTTGTTGTTGTTGTTGTTGTTGTTGTTGTTGTTGTTGTTGTTGTTGTTGTTGTTGTTGTTGTTGTTGTTGTTGTTGTTGTTGTTGTTGTTGTTGTTGTTGTTGTTGTTGTTGTTGTTGTTGTTGTTGTTGTTGTTGTTGTTGTTGTTGTTGTTGTTGTTGTTGTTGTTGTTGTTGTTGTTGTTGTTGTTGTTGTTGTTGTTGTTGTTGTTGTTGTTGTTGTTGTTGTTGTTGTTGTTGTTGTTGTTGTTGTTGTTGTTGTTGTTGTTGTTGTTGTTGTTGTTGTTGTTGTTGTTGTTGTTGTTGTTGTTGTTGTTGTTGTTGTTGTTGTTGTTGTTGTTGTTGTTGTTGTTGTTGTTGTTGTTGTTGTTGTTGTTGTTGTTGTTGTTGTTGTTGTTGTTGTTGTTGTTGTTGTTGTTGTTGTTGTTGTTGTTGTTGTTGTTGTTGTTGTTGTTGTTGTTGTTGTTGTTGTTGTTGTTGTTGTTGTTGTTGTTGTTGTTGTTGTTGTTGCTGTTGGTGTTGTTGTTTTTCATCATATTCTTCTTCTTCTTCTTCTTCTTCTTCTTCTTCTTCTTTTTTAGACGCAAACAAAGCCAAGAGGCAGAGGAGAAAAAATTCGCACGCGCGAGCCGAGGTATTAGGCTAAAAAGCTTGTCGAGCGCATAAAAAACAAAGAAACGATGCTAAAATTTTTGAGGTCGAAGGGAAATGCAAATATCCAGTTTTAACTCTTGCTCGAGTTTTACATGCGCGTGTACGCAACAAGTGTAGGGCACTGCTCGGGGCCAAGTCCGGCAAAAATACGGACGCGCGGAGTTTTGGTTTCGTGCAACGTCCAATAAACGAACGAACGATTCAGCGATCCTTTTCTTGGACCTCTGAAATCAAAGGAGGAAGGGGGTTAGAGGGAACGGGGCAAGTCGGTGGACGTGAATGAAGGCGAGCAGGCGAATTATAATAAACGAGACTATAAACTTTATCCAGCTATGTGCTTTTGATTTGACCCGTTGGCTATTTTTCTCGATGTATGTGTGCATGATGATGAGGTGTGCATGCAGTACAATGGTTCCCATAAAATTCGATCGAATGCTCATTTAACATTAGTGTCACCGCCACGTGATATAGGAACCATTCATTTTTTATAATTTTTAAATTAAAAAAATTTAATTTCCGTTTGTAGCACTGTAATATTATTTCCAGAGTTTATTGGAGTTTATTGATGTAAATGTTGAATAGTGCATCAGCTACAAAATCTTTTAAATCTTTTCAACTAACCGACATTCCTCGTAATACACGAAATTCAAGAACCTAAGCGCATTATCCTCCTAATCAGCATTTAAATATAATCGTTGTTCTACCCTAATCATAATCCCTCATAATCTTCTAATAATTATAGCTTATTGGATGAATGAAAAACAAATCTATTCCACTATGATTAAAATGCAAGAAGCCGTGAGCCTTACGTATCCTATAATAAGTAATAATATATTAATGCGAGCCGTTTTCACAATACTTTCATCAATTATTAGTTTACTATTTATCCTTCATTGACTTTAATTGCTAATTAATGACGACTCTAAAGCTTTCAAATAATAATATACTGCCAATGCAAATATAACTTCAAGATCTCTAATTTTTATCTTACGTCAGCCTAAAGTGTAAATAAAATACCGTTAGGATTTATAATGAAAAATACGCGGTGTACGGAATACCGTATTAATAAGAAAAAATAATTCTACTTAAAAAATCCTGTATATATACCAATTACCAATACGCATTAATTTTTAAGCATTCGCTAATATAACACTCTATTACTCCTTCAAGCAGTCATGATGGATTTACTTAATAAACGTCAAAGATTAACTTTCCTCGTGTTTTTTCAACATAATAATGTTCGCCAGTTACCACGGCTCCGAGTAGCTTGGCTTTCCTTCGAAACCAAACTCTTGAGCAATAAACAATCCTCCCGCCGCGCAGTACATAAAAATGCCGTGGATAAAGAAGCAAGAAGCAGAAAGAATGAGGGGAAGACACACACACAGAGAGAGAGAGAGAGAGAGAGAGAGAATAAGATGTGTGATAAAAGTGTTCAGGGGCTGTAGCGATTCCAAAGGTGATTCCTAAAGATGGCAGGACGAGGTCGTTCACGCGAGCTCGTGAGCTCCATTTAGCCACGAAATGCCGTTTCATGATATTGGCATTTGGCAATATGATTGGTAGGAAGAGAGTTGCGTTCGCCAGTTATAGATTAATTAATTATTTATGCATGATTGGGAAGCAATTAAACTATCTTGCTGCTGCATCGTAGCTTTCAGTACTCCCGATACTTGGCGAGTTCGGATTTTCGTGAGATCGACGATTCCATATCTGTTATTATACAAATAATTTTTCTTCCTTTGAAGGTAATGTTTGCATTTAAACCTTACTGAAATACGGTACATTTTTCGTTATAATATTGTAATCGAATATTGAAATTTTAATTATTTTATTATGTTTCTTGGCGATTGCGAAAAAATTCGGCACAGTCAAATTATGCACCATATCGGCAAGTATATATTGAGAGTGTGATGCAGCAGTTTCTCGATAAAAGTGAAATTATTTATAAATACTCTCTTATTTACCGATGTTACATATGTGTGCGCGTGCGTGTGTTGGTGGCGGTGGCGGTTGGGCGAGGGGTTAGGGGGTAAGGGGGTAAGGGTGTAAGGGGGTAATGGGGGGGGGGAGTATTCACGCGTATACACGTACATACAAGTTTGCATGACAATACGAATAAACATGGCTATTTATAATTCTATAAGAATATTTAATAGAAGTTAAATTGGAACGTCTTTATTTTTTATCTTTTACGTAATATTATATAATGCAAACAAGTTAATTTACCTTAAGTAAAAACGTAATTTCACCCATGTACATTTAAAAAGAAAAAATTACTATATTACAATGCTATTTGGCAGATGACAAAAGGCAATAACACTAACTATATATCAGTAAATTAATGCACAAACAGATTTTGAAAATTTATCACTACCCCGATATTTCGCGTTTAATATGTCCCTTGAATTATAAGATTCTAATACATAACTAAATTGTAAAAAAGTTTCAATTTTAATTTTATTGCTTTTTAAATTAGCATTATTTGTTTATTGCAGCAAAGTCTTTACTAAAATCTTATAACAGTTTTCTGACCTCTGAAATTTAATCTCTTTCTGCTTGTTAAATTTGTCAGAGGATGTTCCGCATTACATATCGTAATTAAATCTAATTTAATTCAATCTTGTTTGGAAATTTTTTTTTTAGTATCTTTAAAACATGATTGAAACAAAGTATTTTAAGTGTATTGGCAACACAATTTTAGCTCTTGTAACATGCAGTTACTACAGGATTTCGCAACAAAGTATTTGAAACTCTTGCCCATAATAGCTTGACAGCCTGATATATTTCTGATGCACTGTATATTTTATCGTATTTACTTAATTTAAAAAAAAAAAAAAAAATAAAAAAAATGAAAAACCGAAAAAACAGAAAAAGAACAAAAAAAAAAAACATAAAATAAAAAGTACTGAAAATCGGTGATTCCTTACTGATTTGTACAATAATAAAAAAAGCTAAATAAGGAATGCAGTTTTATATTACGAGGGAATTAAAGTTGAAATATTAAAGTATCAGGTACTATAAAGTATAAAATTTTTAAGTAAATAAATTATGAATCAGCATGTCAAGCATCGAAATCCAATTGACTGTTATTTATTATTTTTTAACATGTAATTGTGCGTCCGTTTGCAATGTCGCGTCTCGCTCATTAAAAGAAAGACCAAAAAAAAAAAAAAAAAGATAAAGAAAACAACGATTCAACAGTACTATTTATATCTACAATTGAATAATTTACAAAAATTTAGAGCCGTACCCTTAAACGAGTAACGGACAAGTCAATTATCCAACATCAGAATAAATAAATGCGAACGCCAACTGTCCACTTTCGTTGATTTACAATAAGTTGTAAATGCGTTTTAAAATTTAAATAGGTCTTGTTTTAAAATATGCACGTGCTAAACCGTAGGCATAAATTTTTTTACGATACAATAAGTAACATTATAAAATCGGTCGATCAAGATTCAATGAAAAACATTTTATGTCGAAAAATTATATAGCCGGTCCACTGTAAAACTGAAGCAATTAAACTAAAAACAGCTCGAAAAATTTACCATTTGACGCGGTCTTACATTTCCTACACGTGGAACACCTTCATTTTTTTTTTTTTTTTTATTATAAATTCCCGAACATCGTCCTAACCGTGCAATCTTTCTCCAAAGTATACGAAAATAGCGGAGACGGGGAGTCCCGAGTCGCTCCCGAGTCGCGGCGTATCCTCTCACCCTGGCCTTCCCGGAAACTTTATGTGTTCCTTAGCTCAGTCGTTATATCCGCCATCGAATGGAGAATTCGTACACATAAAATGCCCTTCTATCTATAGATTCAACGGCTCTATATATTCGCGCGTTAATAGAGTAACTAGGGTCGGGCGGATTTTTCGCGACGTGCCGCCGACGAGTAATTAAGAATAATGGCTGGCCTAATGCTTTTAACGAAATGAACAATGGACAGGTGCGCGTCGCCCGCGCCTAATGATCACTATCGGGGGATGGTTGCATCCAATCCGTGTAGACGACGTTCGCGAAGCGAATATCGCGGATGATCCCCGATGGAGTTTTTTGGTGCGACGCTGCACACGGGCTTATCATGCGTCGACGTTCTTGTCGAGAGTTTAGCGAAATTGGGCGGAAGTGCGTGACGAAATTACCTTCTCGATCGATTATTTTCATGTTTGCCGTATCGGAGAGCTTGGCAACTAATTGATAAAGTGAGATGTAATAAAACCGTAGCTTAAGCTGTATAAATATCGCGTAGCAAATTACCGTATATATAAATCAGCCGATACACATGCTTTGTGGATATTATCCGTTCGCATAGTTTGCCAGGCTATTAATTAAATAGATAAAAAGTGCGTCTTTTTATCCGACTTCTTGAATTAAATGTAATTTTATCTAGTCGTCGAGAGTAGAGAAATATTTTTCTCAAATCGACTTTAATTAACCTGAAAATTATGAGTTACTTTGCCTTTACGATTCTGCGTTTCTTGCAGTATCGCGTATTTCAACGATCGTAGATAGAATTTAGAATTGGACAGTTACAACTGTTGTTTTAGCATTACAACACTGTACGAGCGTACGTCTTAATTTTATAATTACGCGGATAATAAGGTTGCCTGCCGCTGATGTAACGACAATTGTGCAAACACGTATGACCGATAGGAATATACGAATTACCGTCCATGTTCAGCGACAATATGGATACGAATGCATCGAGAAGAAATTTAATTTCCCTCGGATATGTTCGGTATGTTTCACGCAATCAGATTAACGATTAATCATAAATCTACTCGGATTGGCTTATGAAAGGGGAATTTATCAACCTTGGAAACCCTTTGGCAGGCACAAGTAAAATTCCTAATTGTAGGCTCTGTAAGCTACAATTATAGTCACCCTGTATACAAATTGCTAGCACTTTTAAATACAATGTAGTACCTTTTGCGGAATTACCATTTTATTTTAGAGCAAGTAAACGTAGAATCTATTAAAGTTTAAATTCTCATAAAGGCAACTATAATATTTACTTTTTTTCTGTTTTTCTTTCTTTTTTTTTTTTCTTTTTAAAGGTACATATTATTTGTCGCAGACATCACTTTCACAATTATTCAACTTTCTCTCATTTTTCTATTTTAATGGTAGAATTTAATTAACACAGTTCGCACAATTACAACGGTGTGCAACGAAATTATGCATTAAGAAAATAGTGATATTTGTATATGAATTTCAATATATAATTCCAAACGTTTTAAGCTATGATTTATTAGAATTTTGAATATAAAAAAATCTTCACGTTTGCCTTGCAACGTTTTCTATTACAAAAATTTCAATATTCGCCTATATTAATCATGTTTAGCTATTAAGAGATTTATAACTCACTTCCAAATCCATATTTACTGTTTAAATAAATTGTGGTTTTCGTTTTTAATTTAATTTAGTAGTTCGTAATATGAAATTAATTAATAAATCAGAAATATTATACGCTAAATTTCTTATATTAATTCCAAAATAATCTGTTGATTTTTTTAATATTCATAACGAATAAATGGAATGTATTTTATTATTTTAATATTGTCTGCTAATATATGTACAATAAAATTAACGCAAATGTGAACAAATTTGCCGAACTATAGTTCAAATGCATGTTCAACGTAGCTATGTTATACCCGCAATTTAATAATCACTAATAATAATAATTTTTTAATTACCATTACCCTTCAATTTTTAAAATCACCTCTTACAGTATAATTTCCATAATTTTTACATTATTGAAAGAAACGCGTGGCGAGGTAAGAAAAGCATCTCTTGAAAATGTAACGACACAAATATCATTTAATATCTGTACAATTATCATTGACAAGTGACTTTCCCTCTCTTTCACCTCAATCACTTAACGAGAAATAAAAACAACAATAAGCAAAAATAAAACAAAAAGAGAGCAAATGAAAAGAAAAATAGAGACTAAAATTTCTATGCATTATGGACTAGAGATGTAAACATATAGGATAGGATTGAATCTCATATGCAAAAGAATAAACTTTAATAACAAATTTTGTACTATATAATTTATAATATAAGCCCGGATTTCGGGTGTTTAATGTATTAGTGAAAAAGACACGCGTAGTAGCAAAAGAAAGCGAGTTAAAAAATAATCCAATCAAAAATTCCCCTCTTAGACGCTTTAATTCGTAATACATAAGAAGACAAACTGCCACAGATAGATAGATAGATAGAGAGAGAGAGAGAGAGAGAGAGAGAGAGAGAGAGAGAGAGAGAGAGAAGATGGGCGTAGCGCCGGGAAGATTCGGGAAAACGTAATTTGGCATCGGAATGGGTGTATCGGTGTGCCTGTGCACGCGCACTTCCTCGCACACGCAAGGTGGAGCGAAAATGAGATTTTTTATCGTTCGTCATCGTGTGTATGCAAGCATGAAGCTGACCGACGAAAAAAGAAAAAAAGAAAAAAAGGAGTGAATGCGGTGTAGTCTAGTGGATGAGGACGCTTCATCGCAAATTTTATAAGAAGTGCGCCCTTCTCGATACCAATATAAACCGAATTCTCAATCGATCGCTTATCGTGCAATACGAAATAAATGCTATCAACATTATTATGCATTTTGTTTTGCTAAGGTGCTTATCGATTACCATTTATTTTTTAAAATCATATTTTTATTTATTCATTATAATTTTTTTTTATAATATTTCTATTTGTTTTAGCTTACAACTTAATTGGCGATATTTTTTTTCTACCGAATATGACGAAAATATATTAAAATTATCTATTCGAAAACCTTGTTTGGTAGTTGTATTTTATTGTTGTCGTCGTCGTTGTCGTCGTCGTCGTCGTCGTCGTCGTTGTTGTTGTTGTTATTGTATGTTATACATTTTAAAATTTCAACTCATTTAGTGTAACTTTTCGCTACGTATTATAATGGCCAATATTAGTACCAATCAAGGGGGTCGTTTATTATTTTTATTGATAATTAGTAGAATATGAAATTATGAGGTTGTACAGCTGATGCATCAACAGCACTTTAAATCTACAACATTAAAAGATGATAATACTGTAAATACAAAAAGAATGGTCCTTTAATCATTACACTTTTCAAGCTTTTTGTAATAAAACTTTCATTATAACAAGAAGATGATACACATTTGCATTTTTGATTTACGAGGATGTCAGCTTGTATTTAGTTTTCGGGTAAAGATTTTTTTTGCTCATCCTTAGGTGGGCCATCTTTTAAATATTTTCTTATTTCTAAATTAGCAACGCGTGCTTCCATCTCTATCTATTCGTTAAAAATTGTTCGATCGATTTTCCAACATTCTCACCTTCTAAGCAAACGGAGCAAATTATCTAGCAAATATGACCCTACGAGACACACGTTAAATCTTGATATTTCACGCACAAGCACCATTGCCAAAAGGTCCCAAAGTGCCGCCCGACGTTCCCAAAAAGCCGATCCTCTCGATCGGCAAATCGTCCCTCAAAAATAACATCTGCTCACAACTATACAGAAAGCGTGTCACGCGACATTATCCGCATACCGGATCGAGCGCTGAAATAAAAATCTTCGTAAGGCACTTGCGCTGGGGCACCACGGTCCGCCATCCAATTCCACTTCCCTTCAATGAACATTTTCACGAAATCCGCCCCGGACGTATGCAGCCGTCGCTCCGGACGTCCAACAAAAATCGGCATCGGTGGCGGTCGGCCGCCGATTAATCTCCGGCCTCCTTAATAAGTCGCTCCCCTTTTTCCACCAGTGCGGCCCGTATCATCAATTAAAATCTGCCCGTAAGGGGCGCGTGCAACGAACCCGCGACAATCGGGGCAGTTCTCGCGGCCGCCTCGTTAATTAGAGATCCCGCCGGCGGGTTGAGTCCTTTCGATTGATTTCGCGCCGCTGGCCGCAATTTTTTTTCGCGCGCCCGATCTGATAAGCCGCCCTCAAGAGGGATCGCGGAATTTTAAAAACGGCGATTAAAGGCCCCCATACCCCCGGGTTCGGCTATTGGCGCGCCACTCGAGGAGTGTCAAGTTCTTGTAATTGCGAAGCTCGCGAGCGCTTTATTTATTGTGCGCGAGTAAGCGGTAAATCAGTAACCTGCTCGACTATTTTGCCGCGCGCTTACAAACCGGATTCTCTGATTAAGTGGTTCGGCCGAACATTTCAGATGGATCAAATATTAGATAGCATTCAAAAATGTGCAGCCATTTTCGTGTAATTTACTTTAATGGATAGTTTCCGTGACTTTAATACTTTAATGTGAAAATCTTCATGAACGTTAACATTTAATATACCGCCCGGGGAACAGATGAGGTGCAAGAAAGTCAAAATATTTGAGGCTGCCGAGAGTAATTATTGCTCCATTATTTAGTAACGCTATTATTGTAAATTGGAAATGACGGCACGCGATAGGATAGTTTCGTTTGTCGCTCGGCGAGAATTATTTGGAGAAAAATATTGAAATTTACAGCTTTATTCATCGAACGGTAATCTCGAGGGAACGTGGCGCCGAAGTCATGATTGTAAAAAACAAGTATTTTTTTTTTTATTTTATTTATTTTTTTTTAATTTTTTATATGTTTTATGACGTTACGCATCTATCATTAAAGATTATCGTTGCGATTGTCTAAATTTTAGCTGTGAAATGCCAGACGATTAATTAAAATTGAATATTTATCGGAAAAATTTGGTGCCCCCGTAAGCCCAATCTCGCCCCATTCGTTAAATATGACAATACGTTACTTTAAAAGGACTGCAATAGCCTCTAAACACACACACACACACACACACACATATATATATATATATATATATATATATTTTTATATTATATATTTATCGGCCGTCTTGCAGTAACACCGTTACTCCTTCATCTCCTTTATCAATATATCAAAATGTTACGTCTTTCTCTTATTCTCCTGAAATAATTTTGTCGTTGTTTTTCACCTTATTTTTATCCTTTTGCTTTAGTTTTTTGGATTGCAAGTGTACAATTAATGTCTCTATAACTACTTATCTCAACGTTCATTTTATAACTCTTACACGCATTTGTATTTCTTTTATCCCTTTTAGGTTCCCCGCTTTTTCATTCTCTCCCTGTACGTTGTTAATTTTATTCTCCTTTCATTTACGTGATTTTCGATTCAGGAGGTTCCTCGTAATCGGACTCATCGTCGGAAATGCCGCCATAAAAGTTCGGTTTTATGACATTCTTGTTTCCCAACGAAGATACACCTGACTCCACAGGTGAAGGTGGATTAAGGCTCTTCAGAAAAATAGAAAAATACGAACGAAGATGGTCGTAAGAGTAAATTAGAAATCAGGATTAGAACGTTAGAGTCCTACATAATTTTATACACGGCTCGATTTTCTTTGAACTCCATTATGATGTTCTGCGTATATAAATTTCGTCATTAAAAGCTAATAAAAGTAATTTATGTTATCTTCATTAATCAGAGATTACCGGCCCGTAGGGTTAATTTTATTTAATTATATTTTTTGTTAATGAAATAAAATAACTTGCATAAGAAATAACAATGAATAAAATATAAGCAGAAATATAAACGAATAGGATAATTAATGGCTTTTAGCATTTTTGAAGCGTAATTTTTTTTATTTCAATACAGATTATTATACAATTTCATTATATAATAATGACGATGCATTAGAAATAAAACTTTTTGTTTTGACTAATTGTAAGTTTACGATTACATTAAAGACTTTTAAAAGTCATGTACATAAGAATGAACGATAAGAATGGAATAATTAATAGATCTTAATATTTTCTAGCATTTATTTTTCAACTCGACAAACAATTTTCATTATATAATAATATGGTCGATTGAAATGATGAACTTTCCATAATCAATTATACTAATGATATTGGCATTAGAAAAGTTTCACAATATATATTGACAACAATAAGATTATACAATAATATCATTTATTGGAGTATAATTTACACTTATGCTATTTCATTCAACTTCCTACCTGATTTATTGCTAATCAAAAGTTTTGAATTTGTAATAATTTTAACCCAACAAAGTGCAGTTTCTTTAAATACACTCTGATTACTATAATTTCTAATCCTAATCTTAAATTTATGGCTTTCAATGTAAAATATACAATGTAATATGTATACTTTATTTCTTTAATCAACAAAAAGCACAAGCTCAGTTATAATAATGGAGCACTTCGACTTGATTTTATCATTGTCGTGAATAAGCTACGTAAGTGTTTATCAAAATAACAATTCGATAAATAAAATTACAAATTGCATCGATGTGCCCTTGTATTGGCTGTTCATGCAGTATACATAATATAATTGCACTATTAACGATTCAGCCAAATATTCAACTGGCAATAGTCATAGCACTAAAAAGAAATGTCGATACAATTATATATAATAATTTAGCTTAAGCACCTTAAAGCTTAAGTATCAAGAAGACACGGAAAAATGAGCGATTAAAGATGTAAAATGAAAGTCACACGTGTACGCTATGGTTTGGATTATTACGAGTCTCGTTACCGCAACGCTGACGTAATCGCGATTCACTGACGGCACTAATAATAACAATAATAATAATAATAATAATAACAACAACAATA